>NW_027325673.1:0-300000 GCF_048418805.1 Vulpes vulpes
GTCCTCTCAGCATCCTTTGCCTGGGCCATACCTGTACATGTCCCGGCATTAAGAAAACTGGAATGGTATTATAATTCCTTAATAATAAAGCTCCCGATTCTGAGCACTGGTGATGTGCTTGGTGCTTTATGCTTCTGAGTTCTGTTGATTGGAAATGAGGATGAAAACTACCTTACACAATTTTTGTGAAATAAAAACACAAACTGCTTTTTTAAATCTAGGACCCAAGAGTTAGAAATCGACAGTCTTAAGAAAGGTCTGCCTGACTTTAAAAGTGTATTTTCTAGAGTCGCCTGGGTGACTCGGGTGGCTCAGGTCATGAGCTCCCCATCATGAGATCAAGCCCCAAGACAGGCTCCATGCTCAGTCCGTTTTAGATTCTCTCTCCCTCTGCCTTCCCCCTGCCCCCACTCTCTCAAAATAATCTTTTAAAAGTTTTTCTAAGATACCAGTTTCTCTCAAGCTTCTTATCCTTAAGTCCTGGTTTAATACATAATGTGCAAATATACATATTATCAAGTATAGTCGTGTGGACATATATTTTCTATAAGCACAAATGCGTGTTCACTGTGAAGTAAGGAGAAAATTCAAATATTGGCACCATCACCCTTGGATAAATAATGTTAAAATTTTTGTCTGTGTGTGTGTGTGTGTGTGCACGTGCACGCACACAGTCAATGCATATTTTCTCAATTTGCGTTGTAAAATGAATATATGGTCTGTATGTCGCATATGATCACCTATTTTACCAAATACAAATTTGAATACTTGTCATGCTAGTCTAGTATGTGGTCATACAGCAGCTTAGTTCACCCACTTCCCCCTCCTTTCTCCCCAGTGCGGGGCATTTTAAGTGTTTCCAGTTTGATTCACAAATTAAACTGTTAAAAAAAAAAAAACACTTGGGCAAATAACCTGAGATCAGCACACTAATATTTATCTTCCTGGACTTGTAATTCCACTTCTGTGGATACATTTAAAGGTTTTGGGAGTTCTTACAGCTATTGGTAAGTCTGCCTACAGGAAGGGAATGGGCTCGGCCCATCAACCTGCATCTCCCCACTGTGACAAGACAGCTTCTTGCCATAACTTAACAAAGCAGCACTTGGTGATGTGCTCCTATGTGATTAGCTAACGCGAGTGCCCCTATGGGCAGAGACACATGGCCCTGCAAGCTGTTGAAATCCTCTTGTGAACCTACAAGTCTCTGGATGCCAGGGAATTATTCAAGGTGGAGGCTCCCTGGTATGACTTCCTGCAGCCTAGCCCAGCAGGGAACTGGCTTTCCTAAAGAAGATGCTCCTTCTCCAGGCATTTGCTGTCCGGTTGGAGCCATTGCCCCAAAAGAAAGCAAACACTGTCGGATCAGTGCAATGGCGAGAAAGAAATAGCATTCATCATGTGCCTCTGCCCTTTGTAAACTCTCATGGATGATTGGGGCAGCTCTTTCCCTCCAGGAGGAGCTTCCTATGCCCTGAGATCAACAGTCATGAATGGTGTACTGAGTAGAAAAGGGGTGGCATTCAGCTCAGGAAAAACTGACAGGCACCTCGGTCAGGCCTCTTGGGGGTGGATGGTCACGGCAGAACCAGAAGAAAGAGGCGGAAAACACGTCCTCACGTACATCTATAAACTGTCATGTTAACCTCCTGTTTCCCAAACCCACCCCTACCACCAGGTGCTTCACTGTTTGCACTGTCCGTTGATAGGACCAGTCTCAGAATTTATGGTAACAGTGAAACTCCTTCAGTATTTTCCATTTTATGTGTGGGGAGGAGAACCCAAACTTTGTTACCCAAGATCCTTGAATCTTGGTGACCAACCATTTCCCCAGCTATATTTCTCATCCCTCTTGGGTATCCCCTTGAAGTGCTGCTTCCAGTCATTTGGACGATTCTGTTCCTGAGTTCATTCTATCCATGTTCCTCCACTTGTTTTATAATTTGACTCTGCCTACAACCTGACAGCTGTGGTTCTTTTGCTGGAGCTGCCAAACGACCTGCCTGTATCGGCCCCATTTCTGGAGTGTTTATCAGAAATGCCACCCCCTGTATCGATTTTTTGCATGAGGACTATGGAGTGGCTGGAAGCACAGAGCAGTGCAAACACCAGGAGCTAAGAGCTAAGGGAGGCTGAATGAGATGCTAAGATCTGTTTGAAGGTGCCAGGTACCTATGGTGGCACCCGGGATTTGGAAGGTGAAGGTGAAGTTCTTGAGTGAAGGGAAATGGAGGAGAAATAAGCCCACATTCTGTACCTGCTTTTCCTGCAGTCTATTGGCTGATTCATACCTCAGGGTAAGCATATGAGAATCCCACATAAAGGAACCGGCAGAGGACCGTTGCTAACAGGCTGAGAAACCAGCTGAATGAGAAATCTCACTTGTGGGGCAAAAGAGAGAAAAACAGTTTCAGGCTGTGGAGGCAGCCAGGAGCTGAGCCCACTTCTCTCTGCCCAGCTTCTCATGAGATCTTGGATATCAAGGCTCAGCTTTCTCTCAGAGCATAGGTGTTCTTCAAGGGAGAAGGGCAAGGATCTAACAGATTCATAAAAATACTGAAAAATGGGCTAACACTGGGCATAATCTCAAGGTGCAGAGAAGATAATGCTTGGGGTTCACCATCCATGAAGGAGAATGGGTCCTGGGAAAGCCACCAGGTTATCAGCTGAGACCCATGAGTCAGAATGACTCTCAAGCTTAAAAGAGTCTTACAAGCCTACAGAGCCCCTGGTTGTCCTCAGCCCCTGGTTGGCTTGGGCAACTTGACCCCACTCTGTCTACCTATTGGGAGGGTGATCTTCTGAGTCTCTTTGTTCCCCAGGCAATGTCGGACAGCTCTTTGAAACCTCACCAGATATGTCCAGAAACAGCATTAAAGGGGAACAGAAAGAGACCACAAGAGCAAGCTCCAAGGACTTAGTTATTGGAATCCTTAGACAAGGTCTCAAAAGGAGCTATAACAAGGATGATTCAGAAAATACACTGCACGGTGGAGAATTTCACCAGATAATGAATAGAAAAGAATAAACCTGAAATTTGGCAATTAAAGGAATTCCTTTAAGAATCAAAAGGGCATCCTGCCATTCGTAACAAGGTGGTTGAACAAGAAGCATATCCTGCTCTGTGAAATAAGCCAGTCACAGGATAGCACAGCATGACCCCACTTAGGGGCTGGAGGCTTGGCCCTGGGGGTTATTGCTCAGTTGAGTACAAAGTTTCATCTGTGCTAAATGAACAAGCTCCAGAAGCTCCTGGTACAGCACGGCATCTGCACCTCACAGTACTGTTCCACGTACTTCAAATTAAGAGGGTGGATTTCCGTTAAGTGTGCTTCCCACCAAAACCAAACCAAAGCATCCAACACCCTCCAAAATTTCCCTCGTGTCCCTTTTTTGTTTTTGTTTTTGTTTTTTTTAAGTATGTTACCTTGGTCGTCCTAATATCACTGGTGTTTGCATCTATCCAAACTTCTCAAATTGCACCCATTAAATGTGCAGTCCTGTGTACATCATACCTCTATGATGCTGTCGAAGAAAACCGAAAATAGAGGTGTTCAAAGGCACATTCAATGGAAAAATAAATGATCTGTAACACTCACTTCTCTCCAGGAAGCCATGAGGGAGAAGGGCAGAAGCTGAGATTTCCAACCAATTTTGGGCAGCAGCAGTAGTAGTAGTGGGTCAGGGTCAAGACCACGCTTCTGGTTACTGTGGCAAGGGGTCCCGTGTTAATATTTGTGCCTGAGTTGGCCACCCAAGCAAAACGACGGTCTGCAGTTTTCTTTCCTAACTCTGCTTTCCTTTTCTTTTTATATATATACATTTTAATTCCCTTGAATTTTTCTTATTGTTTGGCAGAGTTTAAATGTCATTATTTTATAGGAAACAGAGGAATGGGAGAAAGAACTGTACTCACAGTTCTGCATAAAATGAAAAATAATCTTAAAAATTTTTCATACAGGACATACTGTGCATTGGGAGAGTGGAGTGATTGGAGCATCACGGCTTTAGAGAGGCTGGCAGGGAGTCAGACTGCAAGCACCATCTCCGCCTCGCTGGGAGGCGCAGCCTAGTTCTGTAACCCTCCGGAGCTCACTGGCCCATCCTGATGTGGAGCTGAGGATGCATCCCCACCCCTCCAGCGCCACCTGAGAATGAACTGACATGAGCTGCATACAGCACCTAATGTACAAGTCAAAAGTGCAATGCCATCCCCATCATCATACTGTTGTACTTGTAATGGACTATCCTAATCCTTGTCGCCCCTCCGACGGGCAGGTGCTACAGAACTAGCCAAGCCAGGCCCGACCTCCCCAGGGCACATGAGGGGGCTGCCTGTCTTGAAAGAGTCCCTTGGCTTTATCTTCTGAGCGCTTCCTCTGCACCAAACGCCCTCCTTATGTTGCCTGTGTTTGACGTTTTCTTGTACCAAGAGGGTCTTTGATAGAGACCTTTGAGACACATTATTTCATAGTGAAGTATGCCCTGTGTAGGGGACGGGTCCATGAGCCATGACCTTGGGCTTGATGGGGCTGCTCTCATCACAGAGCTTGGGGGACACTCTGTGTTGAGAAATGGTGGGCAGTCAGCAGCTGGGGAAGGGTTGCAGCCCTGAGTCAGGTGCGTGGCACATCCCAGGTCTGTCACCCTCAGCGTGTGGTAACTTGATGAGTTTCTAGACTTCAGTCAGATGACACAAATTCCTGACTATATTGTGTCTGAACCTTAGTTAACAGCCAATAAATCGGTTTTAATACATGACGATGATCTTACACTTATCAATATCACTGTCCCTTTCACAGAAGGAAGTAGCTTCTAATACTAAAACTCGGCCCAAGGCCTTGTTCTTTCATGTTCTTATTTCACCAGATATTTCTGAGTGCCTTACCATGGAGTGGGAGTGGGCAGCAAGACAAATTCCCTGCTTACATGGAATTTATAGAACTTATTTTGAGAGGAAACCAGAAATAAGCACAGTAACGAACACATGGATAATTTCACGCGGGGATAAGAGCTGGCATCGTTCAGCAGGAACAGGGTTTTGAGATTGATCGGGTGAGGATGGTCAGGGAGGACTTGCCTGGGAGGGGTTGGGGGGGTAACTATGTGTAGAGTCCTGAACACCTTAGGAGCAGGTCAAGCCATGATGATCCATGGAAGGGAGTTCTCAGCAGGGAGAGATCTGAAGCTGCGGGTAGAGGGAGGCCTGGAGGCTGCAGGGCCCCTTCCCATCACTGATTCTCTGAAAAGGACTACAAGCATCCTTTCAAATGGTCTTTTTCTAGATTGTACCATTTTCCAATGGAACTCATTATATCATGGTAGGTAGTTCTGGGACCACAGAGACACAGAACAAGGTGGGCTGTGTTCTTCTCCATCCGGCTCTGGGTGTGGGCAGCAGGAGACCATCGCAGAGCAGGGCTCCCTTCTGGCGGCCTCAGCCCAGGCACAGGACAGCTCCCCCTGGCTCTAAGTTCCCCTTCCCACAGGAAGGGGGAGAAAAGACAGGAAAGGCTGCATCTCTAGTGCATCTGACCACAATTTAAACGGGGGGGAAAGCTGCATTCCCTGCGTACTGAGCGGGAAAAGAAGTGTAGACGTGAAAACCTTTGAATAAGCAATTAACTGGGTGGTAGCACAGGGCAGCGAAAAGAAAGATGAATTGCCCGGAATAAAGGCCGGGAAGGAAGATGAAAAGTGTTCCTGCGGTAAAGGAACTCTGATGCAAGCCACCACGAGATAAAGAAGCAATTGTTTGATATGAGAACAATGAGGTGGCAACTCTCCAGGCCACAAAGGCAGACACCTCTCGTGGCTTCCAGAGGGACAACAGGTGCTTTCACTGCTTGTTGATGAGTTTTAGCTACGCTGTGCCCAGTGCCTACTACGTGCTCCTCTACTCCTCCCTGGACAGCCTGTGCTGAAACCTCTTTCCTGACTTCCTGGCAGGATCGGTTGCTCTAGATGTTCAGTGGCTCGGGATAAGGTGCCCAGGGGCGTAACTTTATTTCTCTCCCTCTTGCTGGTTGGTGAGCTCTGGAGGAGGCGGGAGTGGGTTCAGGGCTTTTACTCATTTCTAAAAGTGTGTTTTCGTTCTTGTTGGATGGAGACATTCTTTTTAAAAGGAAATTGGGAAGATAAGCAGATAGAGATACAAGAAAGGAATCCAACTGACAGTCATCTACTAAGACCTATTAGCTCAGATTCCAGTAATCCGTAGGACAGAAGTCTCTTCTCTCCAGGAGCTCAATATCTAGAGAGAGCAACAGATACGTAAAGCTGCCATTTCAGTATAATGGGTTAAAGGCTTAGCTGGGGGTGTCCTGAATGTTATTGGGGGTGCATGGGTTATTTTTCTTGGCCAGTTGAAAAATCGGGGAGGAGAGGCTTCCTGGAGGAGGCAAGGTCTGATCTGATTTGAATCTAGAAGAATAGATAAAAGCTGATCAGGCAAAGGAGTGGGGTGGGGGGGCACCATGTAGCGGCAGGCATGTGTGCAAAGACCTGAGGGCCTGACTGAATCTGGTTCTTTCTGCCAATTTCAGGGAGGCAGGGGCTCCTGGTAAGTGAGGTATGAAAAGGGGTTGGCCAAATCACCTGGGATGGAAGCAGAGGGAAGAGGTGTCCGGGCCAGATCAGCTCAGGCTGTTGGCCATGATGGGTTCCCACTCCCCACAGGCCCTGGGGAGGAGCAGGAGACCTGATCAGAGTGACATTTTAAGATGTCATTCCACAAGCCAGGTTTGGAGTGAACAGGGCAGGATGAAGCAGAGAGACCATTAGGACACTGTTGAAATATCTCCTGGTGGAATTATGGTGGCTTCATCCTAGGCAAGGGCTAGAAATGAGAAGAGCCAGTAAAGGTAGAGCAATTCAAAGCAGGGATCCATGGTGCAGGGTTGACAGTAGAGAATCCGTGATGTGTGGGGCTAAATTTCAGACTTTCATCATGTCTACATTTGTATTTAAACTTCAAATGAAAAATTTAAAATGACTCGCATTGTGCAAGTTGTATGAAATATGTTAACAACTACAAGTCAAAGAATTAAGAACAATTCAAGTGGAATCTTCTGATCTATGTAACTTTTAGGGCCTGATCCAAGAATATATGGGGCTCTTTGTTTTAAAAAATATATATATATTGGGATGCCTGGGTGGCTCAGCAGTTGAGTGTCTGCCTTCGGCTCAGGGCATGATCCTGGAGTCTCAGGATCGAGTCCCACATCGGGCTCCCAGTGAGGAGCCTGCCTCCTATGTCTCTTCTATGTCCCTGCTTCTGTGTGTCTCTCTCATGAATGAATAAATAAAATCTTAAAAAATATATATTGGGGAAACAGTACTAGTAAATATTGAGGAGTCTCATGCTCTGAGTAGGTACTACCAGGAAATATTCTAAAACATGAAACTTTTCTCCTGAGGTCTCTGCACAGGCTATGGTGTTTTTCCTGGCTTTTTCATTTTTTTTTTAACCTAGAACGACATTATTTGAGTGAATTTTACTGTTCATCTTTGTCGTCTTTGCAACGTGCGATGCTAGTTTTTCTTTTTTTTTCTTTTTTTTTCTTTTTTTTCTTTTTTAATTTTTTTTAATTAATTTTTATTGGTGTTCAATTTACCAACATACAGAAAAACACCCAGTGCTCATCCCGTCAAGTGTCCACCTCAGTGCCCGTCACCCATTCCGCTCCAACACCCGCCCTCCTCCCCCCTTCCACCACCCCTAGTTCGTTTCCCCGAGTTAGGAGTCTTTATGTTCTGTCTCCCTTCCTGATATTTCCCAACATTTCTTCTCCCTTCCTTTATATTCCCTTTCACTATTATTTATATTCCCCAAATGAATGAGAACATACACTGCTTGTCCTTCTCCGATTGACTTATTTCACTCAGCGTAATACCCTCCAGTTCCATCCACGTTGAAGCAAATGGTGGGTATTTGTCATTTCTAATGGCTGAGTAATATTCCATTGTATACATAGACCACATCTTCTTTATCCATCATCTTTCGATGGACACCGAGGCTCCTTCCACAGTTTGGCTATTGTGGCCATTGCTGATAGAAACATCGGGGTGCAGGTGTCCTGGCGTTTCATTGCATCTGAATCTTTGGGGTAAATCCCCAACAGTGCAATTGCTGGGTCGTAGGGCAGGTCTATTTTTAACTCTTTGAGGAACCTCCACACAGTTTTCCAGAGTGGCTGCACCAGTTCACATTCCCACCAACAGTGTAAGAGGGTTCCCTTTTCTCCGCATCCTCTCCAACATTTGTTGTTTCCTGCCTTGTTAATTTTCCCCATTCTCACTGGTGTGAGGTGGTATCTCATTGTGGTTTTGATTTGTATTTCCCTGATGGCAAGTGATGCAGAGCATTTTCTCATGTGCTTGTTGGCCATGTCCATGTCTTCCTCTGTGAGATTTCTCTTCATGTCTTTTGCCCATTTCATGATTGGGTTGTTTGTTTCTTTGGTGTTGAGTTTAATAAGTTCTTTATAGATTTTGGAAACTAGCCCTTTATCTGATACGTCATTTGCAAATATCTTCTCCCATTCTGTAGGTTGTCTTTTAGTTTTGTTGACTGTATCTTTTGCTGTGCAAAAGCTTCTTATCTTGATGAAGTCCCAATAGTTCATTTTTGCTTTTTTTGCATTTTTTTATTGTTACATATATATATTTTAATTTTAATACAGAGTCAGATTTTAGAAACTGTACCAAGGAGAGCCAAAAACACTTTACACATTCATGATTAGCTTTAGTATTTTTTACGGTACCTACTGAAAATGTTATTTACTAGTAAGGAATGCCAAGTGTGTCCATCACCATTTGAATAGCTTGTAGGGGATTTGTGATTTCTTCCATGTTATCTCTTCTCAAAACCCAATCTGGTTTAAGTCTTGAAACTATTCTGGTTCTTACAGGTGTTTCTGGAATAAAGGGAGTACTTATAGAAGAATTCATCTTTTGTTTATAAAGTGTTCTTTCAGTATTCATTTTATGTTTATGAGCTGTAAGCTTGTAGAGACTATAAATACAGTCAACAACTTTGGACTTACTTGGAACACTAGAGGCCCTATTCGTTGTCTTCAATAAAACAGCTAACAAACAGTAGGTTTTTGTAAAAATGCTTCCACACTTGTCTGCAACTTTGTCACCAGGTTTTTCTTGGTACATTTGCAAAAGGTCCAGCAGTGTATCTATGCAGTTTTCTGCATCAGAAACTGCTGCAGTAGTTTTCTCATACTTAGCGACATTAAGCACGACTTGTACAGCATATCTGATGACTTCCATACAAGGAATGCTACGATTACAACTTCGGATCAAAACAAATATTTTAGAAACTGCTCCACTCTGGGCCATGTTCTCGCAACAAAGAACATCTAGTTCTTTGTTGAATGTGAGAGCATCAACAATTATCATTCAGAGAAAATGGAGAGCTATACTTTCTGGAAGAATAGCTCGTGAACACTTCTTAATGATGAAAAGACATCAAGCTGCTTGTTTGATCCAAGCGAATTTGAATAGCTTGTAGGGGATTTGTGATTTCTTCACAAATCTAGTAACTACCTCTAGGTGCTTTAAGGCCTCAAGAATAGCAGAAAGGTGCTTCTAGGTCAAAAGATAATGAAGTGCAAGCGCAGTTCTTTTGTAAAGTTTGTTTTCTTCTCGAATCTCCCTGTTAACAAGTTGAAGACTTAGTCGTATAGCTTTAATTTTTGTACAATCATTTTTCTTCCTCCAAGAGTATCCTCTCCATAATGCCTGAATTCTACTGATTGCATTATTAAATTTTTCCTGTTTTTTACGGAGGAGGAAACGGCGTACTGCTTTCTGTATTACTGATGCAGCTCTATTCTGCTGGCTCATACATTCTGGAACTTCATGCTGACTTGTGAGGATGCTAGGGTATTTCTGAGCAAACCTCTTTTGCTGTAATCTTGTTCGAAACCACCTCTGGATACAGATGACTGCATTAACCTGCTTGTTAGTATTCTTCATAGACATGTGATGTTTATATGCTCTTTGAATTTTAAGAGCAGACAGGTGATAATATGCAGGTGCTGTGAAGTGAAGAAGTCTGATTTTGGTTCTTTGTTCTAAAATTCTTTTTCTTACTAACCAACCATGCACTAGTGCTTGTAGAACAACTGTAGATTTTTTAAATTCTACTTATTTTATCCTTTGACATTTTCCAGCCTTCCTGGCTCGTATATATCTCTGTATGGTCAAAGCAGCAGACTTCTGCCGGAGAAAGACCTGCCTTGCTTTGTATCTTCTAAAATTCGCTTGGATCAAACAAGCAGCTTGATATCTTTTCATCATTAAGAAGTGTTCACGAGCTATTCTTCCAGAAAGTATAGCTCTCCATTTTCTCTGAATGATAATTGTTGATGCTCTCACATTCAGAAACCGTGTTCTCTCCAGTTTGGTGTAGAAGCAACCTTGAATGATTTTAACAGCTTTTAATACAGCTAGATAGTCTTTACGTGCTTTCCAATACCTATACCAGGCTTGAATCTTGCAGGCAGCTTTCACTTGATGTAAATATTTCCTGGCTTTATAGCTCCTCCACACAGCCTGGATTTTTATGGTGCTATCTTTAATTTTCTGAAACCTCCGTTTCTGTATAAATCCTCTCGTTCTAGCTTGAATCATGATAATGCTGCTCCTAATTTGTAAATATACTTGTCTTTGATGTTTTGTAGACAAAAAGGCTCGGTGGTGATTTTGTAAGACGACTGCTGCCTTCCTGTACAATAAAAACTGCCTTCTTGTTTGCCACGTCCTGAAGTACTGCTGGAGGGTCACCGCAGCTCTTTTCTGCTGGACAAACCTTCTCCGACACACGGCCATCTGAAGGAAGTACTGAATGCGCAGGGCAGCACACTTCTGTGTTTCCAATTTCCCTGTGACCATCTCGCAGAAAGCTCTTTGAGTCCCTACCAGAGCCTCTCTCTGGGGGTACTCGGCCTCTTGTGAACAAGTGACCAGGGAAGCTCCACGCCACTTCTGAGTCCTAAGTGCTGAGCCGTGAACAGCTGCACACTGAGCTTCAGTTCTGCAAGAGCAGAAGGCAGACTGCTTAGCACTGGCTACCAGGTTTACCTCCGAGAGGGTTTTCAGTCTCTCTCTAACCTTCATGCCCCTAAAAGCAGCCTGAATAATTCGCACAGACTTCTGAACTGCCAAAAAATTTTCCCTTTCCACTTTTACTCGGATATAGGACCTAAAATAATTCTGTATTATAGCAACGGCGGTTTTCTTTGCTTGATAATCGAGTTTGGCTCTGTGCATTCGGTAGAATGACTGAATTCGTGTGGCAGCCGGGTGCCTATGCTGCATGTCCTCTTGCACCTTACAACTTCTATATGAAGACTGTGTACACACGACTGCCTGGGTGCGCACTGCAGTTAGTGCCTGTATCGTCTTTGGACAAAAATTACATTTGCTCTCAAGTGGAGATAATGCTTCCTTACTTTGGAGGCTTTAAAATGCTTCTGAATAATAGTGGCAGCCTGATGCTGTTCCTGAATCGGTTTCCTTAGGATCATGTCCCGGAAATCTGCTTCAGTACAGGCTGCTGCTGCATTCCTCAGTGCACTGTGTAGAAGAGCTTTCTTTTTATTTGCTCTATATTTTTCTTGTATTACTTTTGTAGCCCACTGGATCTCTTGGTAAAAAAGATACTGCCTATACATTCTGTATGTGCTTTGTATTATGATAGCAGCTCTGTGTTTTTCCCTTAAAAGCTGTCTTGCTTTCATTCCCTTATATGCAGCCTGAATGATCAAAGCAGAACGTCTCTGTCGAACAGAATTTTCTCTTTGCAATTTTGCAGCCCTGTATGTTCTGTAATGTTGCTGAATTAAAATGGAGGCATGTTTCCAGGTCTGAAATGTAACATATGTTCTGTGCATTCTGTAAGTGGCCTGGATGAGAACCGCAGCCCTGTGCATCTATTGCAGCTTCTTCTTTGCCACCAGCCTTGGGTAAGATGACTGGATTGTAATGACCGCTTTTTTTAATTTCAAGAATTGGTGCAAGTGATGCCTGGCACAAATGGTGGCCCGGGATTTTCTCTGAAAAAAAACAGTAGCTCTTTTGAGGGAAATGAACCTTTTCTTCACCACTAAAGATCTAAACGTGCTTTGAATAAGGGTCGCAGAGGAATGCATGTTTTTCAAATGTTCTCTTTGCCTTTGTGGATGTATCTTGCAAGAAGTTACTGTGGCCAAGTTCAAAAAGTGTGCTGCCTGTGTTCTCTTCTATGATTTTGATGGACTCTAGTCTCACATTTAGATCTCTCATCCATTTTGAGTTTATCTTTGTGTATGGTGAAAGAGAGTGGTCCAGTTTCATTCTTCTGCATGTGGATGTCCAATTTTCCCACCACCATTTATTGAAGAGACTGTCTTTCTTCCAGGGGATAGTCTTTCCTCCTTTATCGAATATTAGATGACCATATATTTCAGGGTCCACTTCTGGGTTCTCTATTCTGTTCCATTGATCTATGTGTCTGTTTTTGTGCCAGTACCACACTGTCTTGATGACCACAGCTTTGTAGTACAACCTGAAATCTGGCATTGTGATGCCCCCAGCTATGGTTTTCTTTTTTAAAATTCCCCTGGCTATTCGGGGTCTTTTCTGATTCCACACAAATCTTAAAATAATTTGTTCTAACTCGCTGAAGAAAGTCCATGGTATTTTGATAGGGATTGCATTAAACGTGTAAATTGCCCTGGGTAACATTGACATTTTTACAATATTAATTCTGCCAATCCATGAGCATGGAATATTTTTCCATCTCTTTGTGTCTTCCTCAATTTCTTTCAGAAGTGTTCTATAGTTTTTAGTGTACAGATCCTTTACCTCTTTGGTTAGGTTTATTCCTAGGTATCTTATGCTTTTGGGTGCAATTGTAAATGGGATTGACTCCTTAATTTCTCTTTCTTCAGTCTCATTGTTAGTGTATAGAAATGCCATTGATTTCTTTTTTTTTTAATTTTTTTTAATTTTATTTATTTATGATAGGCACACAGTGAGAGAGAGAAGCAGAGACACAGGCAGAGGGAGAAGCAGGCTCCATGCACCGGGAGCCCGACGTGGGATTCGATCCCGGGTCTCCAGGATCATGCCCCGGGCCAAAGGCAGGCGCCAAACCGCTGCGCCACCCAGGGATCCCTGATTTCTGGGCATTGATTTTGTATCCTGCCACGGTACCAAATTACTGTATGAGTTCTAGCAATCTTGGGGTGGAGGCTTTTGGGTTTTCTATATAGAGTATCATGTCATCAGTGAAGAGGGAGAATTTGACTTCTTCTTTGCCAATTTGAATGCCTTTAATGTCTTTTTGTTGTCTGATTGCTGAGGCGAGGACTTCCAGTACTCTGTTGAATAGCAGTGGTGAGAGTGGACATCCCTGTCCTGTTTCTGATCTTAGGGGAAAGGCTCCAAGTGCTTCCCCATTGAGAATGATATTTGCTGTGGGCTTTTCGTAGATGGCTTTTAAGGTGTCGAGGAAAGTTCCCTCTGTCCCGACATTCTGAAGGGTTTTGTTCAGGAATGGATGCTGTATTTTGTCAAATGCTTTCTCTGCATCTAATGAGAGTATCATATGGTTCTTGGTTTTTCTCTTGCTGATATGATGAATCACATTGATGGTTTTATGAGTGTTGAACCAGCCTTGTGTCCCGGGGATAAATCCTACTTGGTCATGGTGAATAATTTTCTTAATGTGTTGTTGGATCCTATTGGCTAGTATCTTGTTGAGAATTTTTGCATCCATGTTCATCAGGGATATTGGTCTGTAATTCTCCTTTTTGGTGGGGTCTTTGTCTGGTTTCGGAATTAAGGTGATGCTGGCCTCATAGAATGAATTTGGAAGTACTCCATCTCTTTCTATCTTTCCAAACAGCTTTAGTAGAATAGGTATGATTTCTTCTTTAAACGTTTGATAGAATTGCCCTGGGAAGCCATCTGGCCCTGGACTCTTGTGTCTTGGGAGGTTTTTGATGACTGCTTCAATTTCCTCTCTGGTTATTGGCCTTTTCAGGTTTCCTATTTCTTCCTGCTCCAGTTTTGGTAGTTTGTGGCTTTCCAGGAATGAGTCCATTTCTTCTAGATTTCCTAATTTATTGGCGTAGAGCTGTTCATAATATGTTTTTAAAATCGTTTGTATTTCCTTGGTGTTGGTAGTGATCTCTCTGTTCTCATTCATGATTTTAGTAATTTGAGTCTTCTCTCTCTTCTTTTTAATAAGGTTGGCTAATGGTTTATCTATCTTATTAATTCTTTAAAGGAACCAACTCCCGGTTCTGTTGATCTGTTCCACAGTTCTTTTCGTCTCGATTTCATTTAGTTCTGCTCGAATTTTAATTAACTGTCTTCTTCTGCTGGGGGTGGGGTCTATTTGTTGCTTTTTCTCTAGTTCCTTTATGTGTAAGGTGAGCTTTTGAATTTGAGTTCTTTCCAGTTTTTGAATGGATGCTTCTATTGCGATGTGTTTCCCCCTCAGTACTGCTTTTGCTGCATCCCAAAGATTTTGAATGGTTGTATCTTCATTCTCATTATTTTCCATGAATCTTTTTAATTCTTCCTTAATTTCCTGGCTGACCTTTTCATCTTTTAGCAGGATGGTCCTTAACCTCCACGTGTTTGTGGTCCTTCCAAACTTATTGTTGTGATTAAGTTCTAATTTCAAGGCATTATGGTCTGAGAATATACAGGGGACTATCCCGATCTTTTGGTATCGGTTCAGACCCGATTTGTGACCCAGGATGTGGTCTATTCTGGAGAAAGTTCCACATGCACTTGAGAAGAATATGTATTCAGTTGAGTTTGGATGTAAAGTTCTATAGATATCTGTGAAATCCATCTGGTCCAGTGTATCATTTAAAGCTCTCGTTTCTTTGGAGATGTTGTGCTTAGAAGACCTATCGAGGGTAGAAAGAGCTAGATTGAAGTCACCAAGTATAAGCGTATTATTATCAAAGTATTTCTTGAGTTTGGTTATTAATTGGTTTAAATATTTGGCAGCTCCCACATTCGGGGCGTATATATTGAGGATTGTTAAGTCCTCTTGTTGGATAGATCCTTTGAGTATGAGATAGTGTCCCTCTTCATCTCTCACTATAGTCTTCGGGGTAAATTTTAATTTATCTGATATAAGGATGGCTACCCCTGCTTTCTTTTGAGGACCATTTGAATGGTAAATGGTTCTCCAACCTTTTATTTTCAGGTTGTAGGTGTCCTTCTGTCTAAAATGAGTCTCTTGTAGACAGCAAATAGATGGGTCCTGCTTTTTTATCCAGTCTGAATATATATATATCCTATTTCTCCACAACTAGCTTTATTTTCGCAAGCTGGAGCCATCAGTTGGTGGAAAATTAAATTTTATGGTAATGAGGTAACTCTAGCCAGATTAAATAATTTAAACAGCTGAATGCAGTCTTTACCTGTATGCCTATGAATCAATGCTCAGAATTTTCAGGGTCTGGCCTTCCCCTCCTCCTCCTCAAGGTGCTGCCCGATTGGTATGTGAGCCGAGTGCAATGACAGGGACATGGACTCTTGGAATGCTCTGGCAGTCCCTGTTCTGGACTGTTCCGCAGCTGGAGGGCTGCAGGACTGCTGGGGCTCTCCCTCAGCATCCTGTCAGGGCTTGCTCCAGAAGCTGGAGCCTGGGGACACCTCACAGTGTCTTCTCAGTCTTCATAGGAAGGGTCAAATCAGCTTCCCTGCAGACTCAAGTGAGTCAACAGGTGTCTTTAATCCTCTTGAGGTCCGGATCCAGAACAAAACAATCTCTGCTGCCTCCTGGATTGTCCAGCCCTTTTTGCCTGGCCTTGGCATCGTCTTCAGCAAACTGTCTAGGAAGAGTGTCAACAGACTCCTGGGCTCTGTGGTGGCAGTTTCGGACTTGCGCCCTGCTCTGGGGATCTCACAGTGGCATGGGAGAGCTAGAAATAAGGCTGCACTCTGAAAAAAGCCTCACAATTTACTTTGACAAGACTGTTCTGGGTAGCATGCAGTGCTTCTCTTATTGCTAAATCAAGAAGCCTCAGTAGGCCTCAGCCTCTGGCTTTCTCCTTCATTTTTCTAATATGTGTCCTCCTTCAGAACTTACGGTAGGAAGAGGAGATAAAGGGCCACATGTCTGGCTGCTCACTCCCCCTATTTTTGCCTCACCTCTTTCCTACACCCACTGAGGCAGGATTGTGAGCTCCCACCTTCTCATCTGATCTAGACACAGATATGAGACTCTATAGTCTAATCTGTCTGTCCTGGTTATTAATATGTCACAGGGGATTAAAAACATGGAAAATCCTTTTATATCTATGCATGCCATGGCATTCATGGCTCTGTCATGCTAGAAGGTCAAGAAAGCCAACTCGAGAATCAAAACTGACTCTCCATGCCGGGTGATATCTAGTATCTCCTTCCCTGGAACTATAAATCTTATGGCCCAACCAGAGGGAAAATAGTGGAATGGAACAAGTCTACAGGTAGAAATTAAAATGCATTGGGGAGCCTGGTGGGCTCAGTCAGTTAAGCGTCTGACTTCTTATTTCAACTGAGGTTGTAATCTCACAGGTCGGAAGATTGAGCACTGTGTGCTTAATTAAGATCCTCTCTCTCCCTCTCCCTAGGCCCTTCCTCCCCCCCCAAATAAAAACAATTAAAGAAATTAAATAACTTTTGTATTTGCAAAATATTATCTATATGACATTCACTTCTCTCTCAAAATTGACAGCACAGCCTGTACTTACAAACACTGTGGTAAATTAATATAAGGACACCAATCCCAAATAAGATGTGCTCATAAAGGGTTTCAGATATTCAAATAAAATTCTCTTGGCCTTCTACTCTACATATGGAATTTACTTTCTCAATTTACAGAACTGCTCCTATTTGTATTTTTTTCTATATGGCCTGTAAATCAATGTACTCTTCTGATTTAAAGTGTTCTGTGAATGGGGCATTCACTAAGACAGTTGTATTTCTATCAAACAAGTCAAGTTAATGCTCAAAACTTCAGGCATTGTATGAAGTGGGTTTTAAAAGATGTTCACTCTCTGAACTTGCACTAAATGCCAGGTTCAGTTCATTCACAAGCTATTTGGCAATAACTGACAGCCTCAGGACTATCACAGTAACAGAAATTATCCTCCATGGTAAATTAAGCTTTCAGAAGGATTTACGGTTAACCACCATTTATTGAGCAAAATACTAATGTCTGTGATAGTCTCTAACAATGTTTATTCCCCCACATATTACAAAAATAAAAATTTCTACTTGTACCTTTAATTCCTATGAATTTTTTTCTGGGTAATATAATTTTGGCTAGTTGTCAAAATACTGCCTCTAATTATTTTCTATTGATTTCTTAAAAAACATGTAACATATAAACTAAAGGCCTAAAATTCATTCGTTAATGGTTTCCTTTGTTGGGCAGAAACCTTTTAGATAGTGACACTGTCCCACATGTTTATTTTTACTTTTGTTGCATGTGTTTTTGGTGTCACATGCAAAAAGTTATTGCCAAATCAACATCAAAAAGCTTCTTTCCTGGGACACCTGGGTGGCTCAGCGGCTGAGCGCCTGCCTTTGGCTCAGGGCATGATTCCAGAGTCCCAGGATCGAGTCCCACATCGGGCTCCCTGCATGGAGCCTGCTTCTCCCTATGCCTATGTCTCTGTTTCTCTCTGTGTGTCTCTCATGAATAAATAAATAAAATCTTAAAAAAAAAAAAACTTCTTCCCTATGTTTTCTCCTAGGAGTTTTACAGGTTTTTTTTTTAAAAAAAGGTTTGATTTATTTATTCATGAGAGACACAGAGAGAGACAGAGAGAGAGAGAGAGAGGCAGAGACACAGGCAGAGGAGGAGCAGACTCCATGCAGGGAGCCCGACACTGGACTCGATCCCAGGACTCCAGGATCATGCCATGGGCCGAAGGCAAGCACCAAACCATTGAGCCACCCAGGGATCCCCATTTTCAGGTTTTAAATTCAAGTCTTTAATCCATTTGAATTGATCTTTTTATAGGGTATAAGACAAGGTTAAATTTCATTCTTTTTCATACAGAGATTCAGTTTTCCCATCACCTGTTATTGAAGAGACTATCCTTTGCCCATTGTGTATTCCTGACACTTTTCGTCAGAGACAGTTGTCTTTCTAAGTGTCAGTTTATTTCTGGGCTATTTTGTTCCATTGCTCTATTTGTTTCCATGACAGTCCCATACTGTTCTGATTACTATAGTTTTGTAATAAAGATTGAAATCAGGCAATGTGATACCTCCTTCTTTTGTCTTCTTTCTCAAGATTGCTTTGGCTGTTCAGAATCTTTTGTGGTCCTACGCAAATTTCAAGATTTTTTCCTTGTGTTTGCAAAAATGCTACTGGGATTTTTATAGAGACTGCACTGAAACTGTACATCACTTTGGATAATGTGGACATTTAACAATCTTAATTTAATCACAGTGATTGATCTATGGAAGCTTTTCTATAAATCATGGCTCCTTTATAGATCCCAATTCAGTAGCAAAGAGTCAGTTAAATTCTATTTTCACTTAAATACAACTTTAAACAAGCCAAGTAACCCCCAATAAGAAAACAACAACTCAAGTTTACTAAGAGTGAAGTAATAGTTTTTCCTCAGTAGGAAGGATTTCTCATTCTTTAAGTAATGATATACATATTACTGATAAAGCCCACTCATGTAGTACCTAATGCATACCAGTACTATATTAAATGCTTTAAATTTATCATTTTATGTAAACCTCCAAAACTAGCAAATAGGATGGCACTGCAGTCTCCATTTGAAAGAGAAGGAATGAGTCTCAGAGATGTGTAGCAATTGGTAGAAAGAGATTATGAATAAAATCATACCTTGACCTCTATGTGATACCTCTTCCATTAAGTTCTTAATAACAGTCTAGGTCTGTATTTCTAACACCATGTTTGGGGAGGAGGTCATAAATTATGATACAATTTGAAATAAAAAGAAATTTGGCTGAGAATAAATTCTGGTGATGTGATAAAAAAAAAGATAAATAGTGTATGATTTTCAAATTCTTCAAAGCAACTTATTTTAGGATAAAAAAGTATAGTCTAACAAAAGATTCATACAATACCTGGTTTGTGTAACAAATGATTAATTTCAACCAGCATGTGGCCTCTATGATGGGCTCCACACCCTAGTATTATTCATTCTTTCCCTATGAATAACTTCCCTCTTAAGTAACAACCAGCAACATGAGGTGCCTGAGTGGCTCAGCAGTTAAGCATCTGCCTTCAGCTTGGGTCATGATCCAAGGTCCTGGGATTAAGCCCTGCTCAACAGGGAATCTGCTTCTCCCTCTCCCTCTGCCCTTTCCCCTGCTCATGCTCTCCCTCTCATTAATTAATTTTTTAAAAACCTGGTGACACGGATAGGATGTCATTTCCATGAGTAGGCTAAAGATTGTGAACTTGTATTGCTGGTAGACTATCTATTGTTTCTTTGCTTGCACACAGTGATGAAGCAAGCTGCCATACTGAAGAGGCCAACATGGCAAGAAACTAAGGGAAGTCACTGGCCAAAAGCCAATGAGGATATGAAAACCTCAGTCTGATACTGGCAAGGAACTCCGTGCTGTGAAGACCTACTGAGTGAGAATGGATGTGCTGTATTCTTCCCCACTCAACCCTTCACATGAGACCACAGATCATGATTCAGGCCTTGTGAAAGACTATGAAACAGAGGGCCCAACTGAGCCATGCCCAATTTCTTACCCATAGAAACTAGAAGATGATGTGTGTATACTGCTATAAGCTTCTAAGTTTTACATTTTTGTTATAAAACAACAAATAATGATACATACAATATTACTGTTAAAATAATTCAATTATTCTAACTACTGATAATTATATTTAATTTTAATTTCCTTGAATCCATATCCTTAGCATAATTTTAATACTTATATCAACAATTCAAATATATATTTAACTAAATTAATGGGAATTATGTTCAGAAGTAAAACACTGACTAATAAGTGAAGGATCAAAGAGCCACACATGGTGAAGATTTCAAACTCTGGTGCTTAGTGTCCTCCAAAAGGAAGATGAAAAGATCAAATTAAGGAAAACCACTAATGAAGCATGCAATTTTCCCCAACTACTGAATTTCTTAGTTCAGGCTGAGTTACATTAGGAAGATTACTATAGCCAGTCAGGAATTCTATTGACTTAACTTTGTTCTCAAATATTTTCAAAGAAAGTATCTCATTATTTATTTTTTAGCTTATTTCTAAAGCATTTCAGCCATGGTTATGGAAACACAAGTAGCCTACCCAAATTATTAATCACGAGGATACTTCCATATCTGAGGAGAATAAGAATGAAAGTGTAAATATCAGCCATTGTAAAACCACTGAACTTTTTTTTTTTTTTTTTTGCTGTCATACGATTCATCTTCATTAACCAAATTAAGGTTATATATTGACATGATAAATATTTTGTAAGGTAGAAGAGCATTTTCGTACCAGTGATAAATCTGGATGAAGGCATAATTCATGATAAAGTATAAAAAGGTTTCTAAGGCTACTTGGTACCACTTCAGTGCCGTACTATATGACGGTACGTCAAAAATCAAATCTTTGGTAGAAATTAGGAATGACATCCAGGGAAATGCTTATATGAAAAGTGTAGGGGAGGGGCAAGATGGCGGCAGAGCAGGGTCTCCAAGTCACCTGTCCTCAACAAATTACCTAGAAAACCATCCAATCATCCTGAAAATCTACGAATTCGGCCTGAGATTTAAAGAGAGACCAGCTGGAACACTGCAGTGAGAAGAGTTCGCGCTTCTATCAAGGAGGAAGACGGGAAAAAGAAATAAAGACACAAAAGGCCTCCAAGGGGGAGGAGCCACAGGAGCCGGGCTGAGGCCGGGGCGAGTGTCCCCAGGACAGGAGAGCCCCGTCCCGGAGGAGCAGGAGCTGCACCAACCTTCCCGGGGGAAAGGCCTCCCGGGGAATTGGAGCAGGATCCCCAGAAAGGCGGGGATGCCCTCGGGCTCCCGGGGACAGTAACAGAGGAACCGCGCCCCGGAGAGTGCGCCGAGCTCCCTAAGGGCTGCAGCGCTCGGCGGGACCCGGAGCAGCTCGGAGGGGCTCTGGCGGCGGCTCCGCGGAGGGGGCTGCGGGGCTCCGGGAGCAGCTCGGAGGGGCTCGAATGCGGCTCCGCGGAGGGGGCTGCGGAGCGGGAGCGCAAATCCAACAGCGCAGGCCCCGGAGCCCAGGGCGCCGGGACACAGCCCAGGATCCGGCCTCCCCCGGGACAGGCAGAGGCCGGGAGGGCCCAGGACAGCGAGGACGCTCCTGCCTGGAACTGAGCAGATCAGCGGCCCCGCCCGGGAGCCCGCAGGCCCTGCAGACGGAGAGCCCCGGAGCTACTGCGGGAGCTGACTCCAGGGTCCCAGAGCTGCCCCCGCCACTGTGGCTTCCTCCTGGGGCCTGACGGGGCGAACAACCCCCACCGAGCCCTGCAGCAGGCAGGGGCGGAGCAGCTCCCCCAAGTGCTAACACCTGAGAATCGGCACAGCAGGCCCCTCCCCCAGAAGACCAAGGAGACCGACCAGTTCCAGGGGAAGTCAAGGGACTTAAAGTATACAGAATCGGAAGATACTCCCCCGTGTTTTTTTTGGTTTTTTGTTTTTGTTTTTGTTTTTGTTTTTGTTTTTGTTTTTTTTTTTTTAATTAATTTTTATTGGTTTTCAATTTACCAACATACAGAAAAACACCCAGTGCTCATCCCGTCAAGTGTCCACCTCAGTGCTTTTGTTTTTGTTTTGTTTTGTGCTTTTTTTTTCTCTCTTTCTTCTTGATTTCTGATTGCTTCCCCCACCCCCTTTTTTTTTCTTTTTTCTCCTTTTTTCTTTCTTTTTCTTCTCTTTTTCCCCTTTTTTTTCTTCTTTCTCTTTTTTCTTTTTCTCTTTTCTTTCCTTCTCTCTCTTTTTCTCCTTTCCCCAATACAACTTGTTTTTGGCCACTCTGCGCTCAGCAAAATGACTAGAATGAAAACCTCACCTCAAAAAAAAGAATCAGAAACAGCCCACTCTCCCACAGAGTTACAAAATATGGATTACAATTCAATGTCAGAAAGCCAATTCAGAAGCACTATTTTACAGCTACTGGTGGCTCTAGAAAAAACCATAAAGGACTCAAGAGACTTCATGACTGCAGAATTTAGATCCAATCAGGCAGAAATTAAAAATCAATTAAATGAGATGCAATCCAAGCTAGAAGTCCTAACGACGAGGGTTAACGAGGTGGAAGAACGAGTGAGTGACATAGAAGACAAGTTGATGGCAAAGAGGGAAACTGAGGAAAAAAGAGACAAGCAATTAAAAGATCATGAGGATAGATTAAGGGAAATGAATGACAGCCTGAGGAAGAAAAACCTACGTTTAATTGGGGTTCCTGAGGGCGCCGAAAGGGCCAGAGGGCCAGAATATGTATTTGAACAAATCCTAGCTGAAAACTTTCCTAATCTGGGAAGGGAAACAGGCATTCAGATCCAGGAAATAGAGAGGTCCCCCGCTAAAATCAACAAAAACTGTTCAAAACATCGACATTTAATAGTGAAGCTTGCAAATTCCAAAGATAAGGAGAAGATCCTTAAAGCAGCAAGAGAAACAAAGTCCCTGACTTTTATGGGGAGGAATATTAGGGTAACAGCAGACCTCTCCACAGAGACCTGGCAGGCCAGAAAGGGCTGGCAGGATATATTCAGGGTCCTAAATGAAAAGAACATGCAACCAAGAATACTTTACCCAGCAAGGCTTTCATTCAAAATGGAAGGAGAAATAAGGAGCTTCCAAGACAGGCAGGAACTGAAAGAATATGTAACCTCCAAACCAGCTCTGCAAGAAATTTTAAGGGGGACTCTTAAAATCCCCCTTTAAGAAGAAGTTGAGTGGAACAATCCACAAAAACAAGGACTGAATAGATATGATGACACTAAACTCATATCTATCAATAGTAACTCTGAACGTGAACGGGCTTAATGACCCCATCAAAAGGCGCAGGGTTTCAGACTGGATAAAAAAGCAGGACCCATCTATTTGCTGTCTACAAGAGACTCATTTTAGACAGAAGGACACCTACAACCTGAAAATAAAAGGTTGGAAAACCATTTACCATTCAAATGTTCCTCAAAAGAAAGCAGGGGTTGCCATCCTTATATCAGATAAATTAAAATTTACCCCAAAGACTATAGTGAGAGATGAAGAGGGACACTATCTCATACTCAAAAGATCTATCCAACAAGAGGACTTAACAATCCTCAATATATATGCCCCAAATGTGGGAGCTGCCAAATATTTAAACCAATTAATAACCAAACTCAAGAAATACCTTGATAATAATACACTTATACTTGGTGACTTCAATCTAGCTCTTTCTACCCTGGATAGGTCTTCTAAGCACAACATCTCCAAAGAAACGAGAGCTTTAAATGATACACTGGACGAGATGGATTTCACAGATATCTACAGAACTTTACATCCAAACTCAACTGAATACACATTCTTCTCAAGTGCATGTGGAACTTTCTCCAGAATAGACCACATCCTGGGTCACAAATCGGGTCTGAACCAATACCAAAAGATCGGGATAGTCCCCTGTATATTCTCAGACCATAATGCCTTGAAATTAGAACTTAATCACAACAAGAAGTATGGAAGGACCACAAACACGTGGAGGTTAAGGACCATCCTGCTAAAAGATGAAAAGGTCAACCAGGAAATTAAGGAAGAATTAAAAAGATTCATGGAAACTAATGAGAATGAAGATACAACCGTTCAAAATCTTTGGGATGCAGCAAAAGCAGTCCTGAGGGGGAAATACATCGCAATACAAGCATCCATTCAAAAACTGGAAAGATCTCAAATTCAAAAGCTCACCTTACACATAAAGGAACTAGAGAAAAAGCAACAAATAGACCCCACCCCCAGCAGAGGAAGACAGTTAATTAAAATTCGAGCACAACTCAATGATATCGAGACCAAAAGAACTGTGGAACAGATCAACAGAACCAGGAGTTGGTTCTTTGAAAGAATTAATAAGATAGATAAACCATTAGCCAACCTTATTAAAAAGAAGAGAGAGAAGACTCAAATTAATAAAATCATGAATGAGAAAGGGGACATCACTACCAACACCAAGGAAATACAAACGATTTTAAAAACATATTATGAACAGCTGTACGCCAATAAATTAGGAAATCTAGAAGCAATGGACGCATTCCTGGAAAGCCACAAACTACCAAAACTGGAGCAGGAAGAAATAGAAAACCTGAACAGGCCAATAATCAGGGAGGAAATTGAAGCAGTCATCAAAAACCTCCCAAGACACAAGATTCCAGGGCCAGATGGCTTCCCCGGGGAATTGTATCAAACGTTTAAAGAAGAAATCATACCTATTCTACTAAAGCTGTTTGGAAAGATAGAAAGAGATGGAGTACTTCCAAATTCGTTCTATGAGGCCAGCATCACCTTAATTCTGAAACCAGACAAAGACCCCACCAAAAAGGAGAATTACAGACCAATATCCCTGATGAACATGGATGCAAAAATTCTCAACAAGATACTAGCCAATAGGATCCAACAACACATTAAGAAAATTATTCACCATGACCAAGTAGGATTTATCCCTGGGACACAAGGCTGGTTCAACACTCGTTAAACCATCAATGTGATTCATCATATCAGCAAGAGAAAAACCAAGAACCATATGATCCTCTCATTAGATGCAGAGAAAGCATTTGACAAAATACAGCATCCATTCCTGATCAAAATCCTTCAGAGTGTTGGGATAGAGGGAACTTTCCTCGACACCTTAAAAGCCATTTACGAAAAGCCCACAGCAAATATTCTCAATGGGGAAGCACTGGGAGCCTTTACCCTAAGATCAGGAACAAGACAGGGATGTCCACTCTCACCACTGCTGTTCAACATAGTTCTGGAAGTCCTCGCCTCAGCAATCAGACAACAAAAAAACATTAAAGGCATTCAAATTGGCAAAGAAGAAGTCAAAGTCTCCCTCTTCGCTGATGACATGATACTCTACATAGAAAACCCAAAAGCCTCTACCCCAAGATTGCTAGAACTCATACAGCAATTTGGTAGTGTGGCAGGATACAAAATCAATGCCCAGAAATCAATGGCATTTCTATACACTAACAATGAGACTGAAGAAAGAGAAATTAAGGAGTCAATCCCATTTACAATTGCACCCAAAAGCATAAGATACCTAGGAATAAACCTAACCAAAGAGGTGAAGGATATATACCCTAAAAACTATAGAACACTTCTGAAAGAAATTGAGGAAGACACAAAGAGATGGAAAAATATTCCATGCTCATGGATTGGCAGAATTAATATTGTAAAAATGTCAATGTTACCCAGGGCAATATACACGTTTAATGCAATCCCTATCAAAATACCATGGACTTTCTTCAGAGAGTTAGAACAAATTATTTTAAGATTTGTGTGGAATCAGAAAAGACCCCGAATAGCCAGGGGAATTTTAAAAAAGAAAACCATAGCTGGGGGCATCACAATGCCAGATTTCAGGTTGTACTACAAAGCTGTGGTCATCAAGACAGTGTGGTACTGGCACAAAAACAGACACATAGATCAATGGAACAGAATAGAGAACCCAGAAGTGGACCCTGAAATGTACGGTTATCTAATATTCGATAAAGGAGGAAAGACTATCCATTGGAAGAAAGACAGTCTCTTCAATAAATGGTGCTGGGAAAATTGGACATCCACATGCAGAAGAATGAAACTGGACCACTCTCTTGCACCATACACAAAGATCAACTCAAAATGGATGAGAGATCTAAATGTGAGACAAGATTCCATCAAAATCCTAGAGGAGAATACAGGCAACACCCTTTTTGAACTTGGCCACAGTAACTTCTTGCAAGATACATCCACAAAGGCAAAAGAAACAAAAGCAAAAATGAACTATTGGGACTTCATCAAGATAAGAAGCTTTTGCACAGCAAAGGATACAGTCAACAAAACTAAAAGACGACCTACAGAATGGGAGAAGATATTTGCAAATGACATATCAGATAAAGGGCTAGTTTCCAAAATCTATAAAGAACTTATTAAACTCAACACCAAAGAAACAAACAATCCAATCATGAAATGGGCAAAAGACATGAAGAGAAATCTCACAGAGGAAGACATGGACATGGCCAACAAGCACATGAGAAAATGCTCTGCATCACTTGCCATCAGGGAAATTCAAATCAAAACCACAATGAGATACCACCTCACACCAGTGAGAATGGGGAAAATTAACAAGACGGGAAACCACAAATGTTGGAGAGGATGCGGAGAAAAGGGAACCCTCTTACACTGTTGGTGGGAATGTGAACTGGTGCAGCCACTCTGGAAAACTGTGTGGAGGTTCCTCAAAGAGTTAAAAATAGACCTGCCCTACGACCCAGCAATTGCACTGTTGGGGATTTACCCCAAAGATTCAGATGCAATGAAACGTCGGGACACCTGCACCCCGATGTTTCTTTTTTTTTTTTATTTTATTTATTTAGTTATTTATTTATTTATTTATTTATTTATTTTTTAATTTTTTTTCAATTTATTTATTTATGATAGTCATACAGAGAGCGAGAGAGAGAGAGAGAGAGAGAGAGGCAGAGACACAGGCAGAGGGAGAAGCAGGCTCCATGCAGGGAGCCCGACGTGGGATTCGATCCCGGGTCTCTGGGATCGCACCCTGGGCCAAAGGCAGGCGCTAAACCGCTGCGCCACCCAGGGATCCCCACCCCGATGTTTCTATCAGCAATGGCCACAATAGCCAAACTGTGGAAGGAACCTCGGTGTCCATCGAAAGATGAATGCATAAAGAAGATGTGGTTTATGTATACAATGGAATATTACTCAGCAATTAGAAACGACAAATACCCACCATTTGCTTCAACGTGGATGGAACTGGAGGGTATTATGCTGAGTGAAATAAGTCAATCGGAGAAGGACAAACAGTGTATGTTCTCATTCATTTGGGGAATATGAATTATAGTGAAAGGGAATATAAAGGAAGGGAAAAGAAATGTTGGGAAATATCAGGAAGGGAGACAGAACATAAAGACTCCTAACTCGGGGAAACGAACTAGGGGTGGTGGAAGGGGAGGAGGGCGGGTGTTGGAGGGGAATAGGTGACGGGCACTGAGGTGGACACTTGACGGGATGAGCCCTGGGTGTTTTTCTGTATGTTGGTAAATTGAACACCAATAAAAGTTAATTAAAAAAAAAGTGTAATACACCATGTGAGGCACTTCTAAACACTAAATTCCAAAGATTATGTAGCTACACTCTCTCACCAGCATCCTCATCACAGTTATCTTTATGAGTATGGATACACATGAGCGTAAAGTTAAACAAAATGGAATAAAGCCAGTTTTGTACTCTTAGGCATTTTTCACAATAACATCAATAGCAAAATAATAAAAATAGTACTAGCAATTTAAATAAATTTTGGTATCATCAAAAAGAAAATTACTGAGCCATCAAGCATTCTTGTTCCAACCTGGATACTCAGCAGAACAAGCTAAATGCAGAGTCCTTCTATTTGACACATTGACAGAAAGGCATTAGTGAGTTTTTTTGTTTGTATTGTTTGACTGTCTGCCTGCTTTAGATAATTAATTGGAAGTTATAATTATTATCTCTAAGTACAGCACGTAGGACTAAATGGTTTAAATAATTCTTCAAATGATGAATTTTTAAAACACTGATTTTGTTGATAGAGAAGTGCAGGAAAGGTATTTATACCTGCTGCATCAGAGAAGTATAAAATGTGTCAGGTTAGCTTGGTGGAGGGTTCAGAACAGATAAAGAAGGGAAAGCAGCTATGTTACTTCAAGGAAGAAGTTATGATGCCCCCCTACACAGGGGAAAGGGGGGTGCTCAGATGGTAAATACGTTTCACTGTCAGTTTTAATAGTCTTACAAGGTATGTATAATGTCACAATTATATAGAGACAGAGAATTCTAGAAAACCTATCTTTGGAATTTCGTAAAACCTATTTATAAATATTGATAAAATTTTTTAAATTAAAAATATTTTTAGACAGATGCTCTTGTCACCAGGTCCCTCGGGATCCATCCAGACTCAAATGGAAATGAGTTATACATAAATACTGCTCCTGTCAATGGGAAGTCACTCCATAAATGTCCTTAGCACCACAGTTGAAAGTTCAGTCAATAGGCATACAACGCAGCCCTCAGCGTCACTCCTGTGAAAAACACAGGAAGCAAAAGCACTGCAGGAAGGTGAGCAAATGCTTTCACTCCAGGTTGGATGGGAGGGTGACAGGTGGCAGTAGTAGAAACAAAAAGTGTCTCTCTTGAGGAGGAGGAGAAGAGATAACCCTCTATCCTACCATCTGCAGGAAGCAGATGATGAAAAAGCATTCGAGCAAATTCAACACCATAATAAAAGCCTTCTGCAGACTAGTAATAGAGGGGAACAATCTCAATCTGACAAAGATGATGTAGAAATAGCTTACAGCTAAAATCAGTCTTAATAATTAACCCCTTGATGATTTCTCCTAAGAGTGAATGTACAGTAAGAATGTACAGTCTTGCCACTTTTATTTAGCATAGTGCTGGACAGTCTAGCTAGTAAAATGAAGAAGGAAAATAAATAAAGGATACATTGTTCCAGAAGACAGAAATGAAACAGTAATAATTCACAGACAGCACAACTGGTTATGTACCGATTCCCAAAGAAACTCCATAAAACTTACTAGAACTAGTAAGTTGCCTTATAAAAAGAGCAGGACTCTGCTTAATACAGAAAAAATATATATATATATATGTATATTTGCCATTAACAATTGCAAATTGAAATTTAAAATTCCATTTATAATAGCAAAACATATGAAATATGTGGGGATAAATGTCATAAAAATAATTTTAACATTTATGCAGTGAAAATTATAAAGTAATAATGTGGGAAATTTTTTAAAAGGTATAGTTTTTTTCACAGATTGGAAGACACAAATTACACATCTCCAAATTAATCTTTAGATTTAAAAAATAAAAATAAATCAATAAATAAATTTAGTGCAATTTCAGCATCAAACATTCTACAGCATGGCTGTAGGAATTGACAGGTTAACACTAAATTTTGCATGGTAAAGGGTAGGACTAAGATTGTTTAACAAAATTTTTGCATGGTAAAGGGTAGGACTAAGATTATCAAAAAAATTAAAAGAAAGAAGAGTAAAGTTGGAGGACTTACGCTATCTCATTCAACACCTGGGGTGAAGGTAGAATAATCAGACCCTTATAAAATGTCTTTGTGACCTAGGAATAGAAACAGGGGATGAGTGAGGAGAAGCGAATTCAGAAATATGTGCTCTCATGTGTGTGGGCCCATTGCTTTGTGACAACTGTGCAGACATAATTCACTGGCCACAGGAAAATCTTCTCCACAACTGATAATACTGAAACCAGACATATTAAACAAAAGCATAAGAAGCATCTCACGTCGTGTACGAAACGTGGACTTAAAAGGCTCAGACATCTGCTGTGAAACTCACTGTGTAAACGTCCTAGAAGAAAACGTAAGAGAAAGTCTTCATAGCCCCGAGTCGGGCGAAGCTTTCAAACAAATGACACAAAAGGCATGAATGAGTCAGTGAGGAGAGAAATCGAAAAGAGCAGAACATCATCAGAATATAAACGTTTCCCTCTGAGACACACCGTCAGGAGAATGAAGAGACGAGCCCCAGGTGGGGAGAAGCTGTTTCCCGAATGCGTAACTGAGGAGAGGCTGGTACCAGGAGGCAGAAGCGCCTGCTGCTGGGGCGCCGACCGGCGTGGCCGAGAAGACCCGAAGGGACACCTGCGCAGCAGCGGTCACCGCCACAGGTGACTCTGGACCTACCACAGCCCTAAGGCAGGGACGTTCCGGAGCCGCAGGGCGCCGGGCGGGGCGGGGCGGGGCGGGGCGGGGAGGCCTCGGGGTACAGCGACGCCGGACCGCCCCGGCCCAGACGGCGCCCTCGGCAATCCCACCCCAGAACCACCACCTTCCAGAGCCCCCCGCAGACCCGTCAGGCCCTCGTCAGCCCCCCCCCCCCGTCAGGTCCCCGTCAGGTCCCCGTCAGCCCCCCCCGTCAGGTCCCCGTCAGGCCCTCGTCAGCCCCCTCCTCCATCAGGTCCCCGTCAGGTCCCCGTCAGGCCCTCGTCAGCCCCCCCGTCAGGTCCCCGTCAGGCCCTCGTCAGCCCCCCCACCAGGTTCCCGTCAGGTCCCCGTCAGCCCCCCCACCAGATCCCCGTCAGGTCCCCGTCAGGCCCTCGTCAGCCCCCTCCCCCATCAGGTCCCCATCAGCCCCCTCCTCCATCAGGTCCCCGTCAGCACCCCCGTCAGCCCCCCCCCGTCAGGTCCCCGTCAGCCCCCTCCCCCATCAGGTCCCCGTCAGGTCCCCGTCAGCCCCCCCATCAGGTCCCCGTCAGGTCCCCGTCAGGCCCTAGTCAGCCCCCTCCCCCATCAGGTCCCCGTCAGGCCCTCCTCAGCCTCCCCCCATCAGGTCCCCATCAAGTCCCCGTCAGCCCCCCCGTCAGGTCCCCGTCAGGTCCCAGTCAGCCCCCTCCCCCATCAGGTCCCAGTCAGCCCCCTCCTCCATCAGGTCCCCGTCAGCCCCCGCCCCCGTCAGGTCCCCGTCAGGCCCCCGTCAGCCCCCTCCCCCGTCAGGTCCCCGTCAGCCCCCCCCCCGTCAGGTCCCCGTCAGCCCCCCTGTCAGGTCCCCGTCAGGCCTCCGTCATGCCTCCTCGCTCGGCGACCGCCCGCCACGGCGCAGCTGAGCACAGCGAAGGGCGCTCAGGGGGGAACGCAGGGTGAACACACCACAGCGCCACGGGAGGATACGTCAGTTCACCCGCTTCAGACGGTTCATTTCCAGCCAGTCGCTCTGACAGAACATCTAACCGGGGCTCATTTAAATTGCATCAAGTCCATCCAACGCGCAGGACAAGCCGGCGAAGGGCGCCTGAAGTGCTCCCGTGGAAGCAAACGCCAGAGCGGCTGCCCAAGTGCTGCAGCGCCGCCTCCTGGCAGGGTCCCTCGGAATCGGCCGAGCGTCTCCTTAGACCGTGGGGCGCAGGACGCAGCGCCTCTCCTGCCACATGGTCACCCTGACAAAACCCTCTCGGAACCGCTCCTGTTGATGGAGCGCGGACCAGTCAGAAGGGCTGGTGGATGCTTCTCGAGAGGACGCTGCGCAGTTTCCTTCCCTGAGTCACGTGCCATCTCTATCTGCTGGGGCTCAGCCCGGAGCACATGGGCACGTGTGTGTAGTCACGTCCCTGCTCTACACGCGTGGACACAGAGCGCGCTGGTTTGCTCAGGCCAGAGAGGTCTGCAGACTCACTGCTGTGGGTTTCCCCCAAGGCTCCCACGCCCTCTGGAGAGGAAGGTTTCGCATGTCGTTTGCCATTGGTCCTACTTCTCCCTTTTAGGTTTCACATTTTTTAAGAATCCACAGGCAGTAAGATTAACTTTTTGCATACAGCTCTGTAAATCCTGACACACGGATAAGTGTGTGGCCACCACCACACACGATAAAGACAAACAGCGTACCCGACACCCAGCAACTCCCCTTCTCCCTCATCCTCACCCGCTGGAACCCACGGATCTGTTCTCTGTCACAGCTCTATCCTCCCCTAAACACCACATAAATGGAGCCAAACAACAGGTTGACCTTCTAAGTCTGGCTGCCTTCTAAAACGCTCTTTAAATTGTAAATATGCAGTAAGGACATTTTTTTCCAGTGACCAATATTTGAGGAACAAAACTGATACCACCTCAGGACCTTACTGCTTTTATGGAATTTTTAGCAAATTGGGTTATTTAGTTTTTGTTTTAACCGGCAGATGGGAAGGCAGGGAAGACCCGTGACTCCAGAAGGTGGCAATCTGGAATCTCAGCGCATAGCTAAATAGTTATGCCACTGACCTAGATGTTGGGTTTTACATAACTGGATCTGCCCGTGTTTCCTCAGCTTTTTTTTTTTAGTACAGGGATCTCTGGGAACCAATCAGTCCCTTTGGAGAAGTAGTAGGAAGCTTTTGTTTGTTTTTCTCAAAGAATTCTTCATCTTTTCTTGAATCTTTTTTTTCAGCTAAAAGACTCAATCAAGAATATGTTCTAGTGTGAAAAGTAAGGTGCACAATTTCTTGTCATGATTATTCTCAAACTCCAGTTGGTTACTGGCATTTCCGGTCATATTCTGAGAAGAGATCAATTCTGAAAACAGTCAAATGTATATACTTTTGCTCTTATTCCTATTTCCAGGCCCTTTCTTCTTTTGCATTACAATGGCCATCATCTGTGACCCCACGGCCTTCAGCCCGGGCCACCACCACCAGGCCCTCTACAGGAACGTCTTAATGATTCATTAGCTCCTCCAGCAAAGACTCTGATACATGTGGACATTTGAAAGAGAGAGCTACGGATGTCGGGCACTATGATTCAGCTGCCTCAGAAAGTTGAGAGTAAATGACTACTTAAGTCCGATGTTGTAGAATAAAAGTCAGGTCCTGGAACAGACTGACCCAAATCATGCCCCATTTCCTGAGCTTATCTTGAAATTTTATCTTTCATATTCTTTGTTAGAATGAGAGTATCAATATTAAATATTATATTGCATCCACTTATGAGATATACTTTCTCACATTTTATTGACTTTGACATGGGATTATGTCTTCAAATCTTCATTTTAAAAATGTTTGTCAGCATCTTTTCTTTCACATTACCACCTAATAGTACATCTTAAAATTAAAATTTAAACATAAGAAAATCTTACTCTAATGCAAAGTTAAACATTACAATTCAATTAATGTCATAGAAATAAGGTAGGAGGATGAGGGGCACCTGGGTGGCTCAGTCAGTTAAGCGTCTGCCTTCAGCTCACGTCATGATCCCAGGGTCCTGGGATTGAGCCCCAACTTGGGCTCCCTGCTCAGCAGCAAGTCTGCTTCTCCCTCTCCCTTTGTCCCTCCTCCGTGCTTGTGTACACACACACACACTCTCTCTCTCTCTCATGCTTTCTCTCAAATACATAAAATATATTTTTTTAAAGAAAGTAGTAGAATGATGCAATATTAAAATTATTGATTTTGGGCACCTGAGTGGCTCAGCAGTTGAGCATCACCAGCCTTTGGCTCAGGGAATGATCCTGGGGTCCTGGGATCAAGTCCTGCATTGAGCTCTCTGAGAGGAGCCTGCTTCTCCCTCTGCCTTTGTCTCTGCCTCTCTCTGTGTCTCTAATGAATAAATACATAAAATATTTTTAAAGATTGTTTTAAAAATAAAATAAAATGATTGATTTAATTCAGTCCAGAATATTTACATTAAAAAGTATAAAAGAAGAACTGATACCATGGTGATATAGTATCTAATCACCTGGAGAAGTGAAGTCTTTCCAAGAGTCAATGTGGTTTGTTAGGAGCCATGGAAGTGTGAAAGTTGGACCACATTCTACTTTTGGATTTCTTGCCTTGTGGTCACCAAACTAAGGTTCATCATGAGAACCTTTCAGAAAATAGTATTCCAGAGTCATCTATTTCTGTGTAACAAACTATTCCAGACTAGGTGATATAAATCAGTGATTTTTTTTTAAATTATTACTATCTATCATGGCTCCAAGGGTTATTTGGGCTCAACGAGGTAGGATTTATTCAGCTTCTTTCCAGGGTTGCAGTCAGATCTTGAGTGACTGTGCCTAGAGGCCTCTGACAAATCTGATGCCTGGGATGGGAAGACAGGGACAGCTGGGAGCTGGGACATTTGTATTTCTTGGGCACCTCTGTATGTGGCCTGTTCATGAGGTCTCTCCAAGATGCTGTCTTCAGGGTAGTCAGATTTCTAACAATGCAGGCTCGGGGCCTCAGAGGTGGGTGTCTCCAGGGAGAAAGAGAGACACACAAAGAGCCTATGCAAGGTACTAAGCTCTTTATGACCTAAACTAGGTAGTGACGAGTCTGCGGCAATGTATTTGTTAGACTTGAGGCACTAATGACAGTCTTTATTCAAGGGAAAGATAATTAAATTGATGGATAAGTTTTAAAACTGCCACAAAGGGACGCCTGGGTGCTCAGCGGTTGAGCATCTGCCTTCGGCCCAGGGTATGATCCCAGAATCTGGGATCGAGTCCCACGTCGGGCTCCTCCCCACAGGGAACCTGCTTCTCCCTCTGCCTGTGTCTCTGCCTCTCTCTCCAACTCTTATGAGTAAATAAACAAATCTTTAAAAAATAATAAAATAAAAATAAAACGGCCACAAAGAGAAGGATTTTACTTATTTATGTTTGTTTCAAGTTTTTATTTAAATTCTGATTAATGTACAGTGTAATACTGGTTTCAGGAGTAGAATTTAGTGATTCGTCACTTACATATAACACCCAGTGCTCATCACAAGTGTTCTCCTTAATCCCCATCACCCATCTAGCCCATCCTCTGCCTACCTCCCCTCCAGCCACCCTATTTATTATCTATAGGTGAGTCTCTTATGGTGTTCCTTCCTCTCTTTTTTTTTCTCCCTTCCCCTATGTTTACCTGTTGATTTGTTTCTTAAATTCTACATATGAGTGAAATCATATGGTATTCATCTCTAACTTGTTTTGCTTCACATAATACATTCTAGCTCCATCTGTGTCATTGCAAATGGCAAGATTTCATTCTTTTTGATGGCTGAGTAATATTTCATTGTGTATATATATACCACATCTTCGGTTGATAGACATTTGGGAAAGAGAGGAATTTTAAGTGTAAGTTATCATTCTCTGAATAGTATAGTCAAGTACTCCAGTTTAAATAATCTCTACCAGGAAAGTTAATCACTGAAAAATCTGGTATTTTTTTAATAAATTTATTTTTTATTGGTGTTCAATTTGCCAACATATAGAATAACACCCAGTGCTCATACCATCAAGTGCCCCCCTGATATTTTTATTCTTAAAAAATATATAACAGTTACTCCAATATTTTCAATTAGTAGGAAAAAATCATAACTACATGTTAGTATTCTGCTGAGACAAAAAACTCTAAACAACCTAAGGAAAAAAACCAACAACTCACAGATATACAATGCATGTCTTTCCTAAACACCAACTGAATCAATACAAAAATCTCTCAACAAAGTTGCTTAAAAATCATAATGTTTCTTTATGAAATATTCATGTTTACTACCATGTGTTGAAGATCATTTTTATAATGCATTATGAAAGGAGATGTGTCCCTTGACAGTAATGGTCTCAGGTTACTGGATGATTTTATTTCTGCATCCAGAGAAATGTGAGGCCTACTTACTTGAATAATCAAAACAGGAAATATGTTCTACATGCTTGATATTTTTTCAATGAAACAAACATTAAGTGGTCAGATGATTCTCTAACTTGGACTCAGTTTTAAAGACCTGTGAACATGTGGATTCAAATGCGCAAACCGGACCCACTGAAGTAATTCTGTGTCACTCCACCTTATTTAAGAATCATGGGTGTCTGTGCATTGGAAGCCATGTTGTTTTGGGTAAGGAGTCTTCAGAAGTAGTATTTATTTTGAGGTTAATTTTCAGTAAGAAGTGGGCACAATGGGAAATAACGTCAGTAAAAAATATATTCAACTTTAAAACAAAAACACCCAAAATCTGTTTGTCCATGTGCTATGGATAAAAGTGATTCAGAAACTTCACTTTTTAAATGTATGTACATATCCCAATAGGCAGCCACTGATAAACTTTAAAAATGTTTTCACCATCATAGAGAAACATTTAAATATTAAATACTTAAATTAAGATATTAATATTTAAATTAAGATACTAGGACATGTTATTGGCATTAATAAAATCAACCTTATTTTAAGCATCAACCTGAATGCATGAAATGCATGATTTCGTTGAATTCTCACTACAAACCTTCAAGGCCAATGTCACCCACTCAATTTTAGAGCTGAGAAACCTACTCCAGAAATCACCCAAGTTTTTACAAATGCTCATGGAATCATTTCAGAGCCTCACAACAAACAATAATGAAAGAAAATGCAAAATACCCTTCTGACACATGACTTTTACCCTCTCCTTTCTTGCTGGTTTGTTTTAGAAAACCCTCTATTCTCTGGTCAGGTCCTTATCAGATTCAACATGACCATCAGCCTTACAAGACATCTGACTCCCAGACTGGCATTCATTAATCCCAGACAAAATAACAACAAGAAATTACGGATACACCGCCACCCACCAGCCCTACAAGCTACTTCAGTGAAAGAACAAATTAAACTTGGAATATGGATCACTAACTTTAAGCACTGAATTGATTAGATCAGTAAAATATTTACTGATCACATACTGTGGCTCACTCCAGGACAGAAGAGCTAATACCAACAAATGCCTGTTCTCTTGGAGCTTCCATTCTAGAGGTTCAGATAGGCAGAACAAATAGCAAAGTCAAATCCCAGTGGTTAAAAAAGGAAATGAAGCAGGGCAAGTTGAGTCGAGACTCTGGCAGGAGAGGCCTCGTTGGGGTGGTGACGTTTCAGCAGAGGTGACATTATACATTATGGCTTGACTTAAAACTGGCCTGCTTTCCCTGGACAAATTACATACCTTCTGTAGGTCTAGTTTCCTCATGTATAAAGTTAGGGATTGGACTAGAAGGGCATTTAATGGACCTTCAAACTTTGACATTCTATGACTTGGAGATGTTTTATTCAGAAGTGAGCCTTACAGTGAAGAGTTTACACCACTGGCTAATCTAAAGACCCTCTGATTCCATCGGGACCAAGGTGTCAATCTATCACGGTGTCGCATTCCCTTATGAATCTTCCCCTCTAGAGGCAAGGTCTGCTCTCTTAATCTATGAAGACTGTTTAAAAAGTAAATACTCCTCTGCAATAGACATAATATTTCTCCTTCTTCTTCTTCCTCTTCCTCTTCCTTCTCCTCCTCCTTCTTCTTTTTTTACATCCCATGACCTACTTATCTTATAACTTGAAGCTTATACTTTGTGACCCCCTTCACTCATTTTGCCCACCTCCAATCCACCCCACTTCTGGCAACCATCAATCTGTTATCAGTACCTACAAGCTTGGCTTTGGGGGTGGGTTTTTTTTTTTTTTTTTAGATTCCATATATAAGTGAGATTATACAGTATTTGTCTTTCTCTATTTCACTTAGCATGATGAAGGTTCACTCATACTGTCACAAATATCAAATTTTCAATTTTATGGCTCAATAATATTCCATGATCTATAGATACCACATTTTCTTTATCTATGCATCCATCAACAGACACTTAGGTTGTTCCTATCTTGGTTATTACAGATAATGCTGCAATAAATATAGGGGTGCATGTATCTTTTCAAATCAGTGTTTTTATTTCCTTTGGGTAAATACCCAGTAGTGAATTACTAGATCATATGGTAGTTATCTTTTTAATTTTTTAAAAAACTCCCATAACATTCTCCACAGTGGCTATACCAATTTATACTCCCACCATCAGTGCATAGGGTTCCATCTTCTGCACATCCTTGAGGGGACTCATTATTTTGTATCTTTTTGATACTAGCTGTTTGAATGTGTGAGATGAGATCTCACTGTACTTTTGATTTGCCTTTCCCCAAAGACTAGTGATGCTGAGCATCTTCTCATGTACCTGCCAGCCATTTGTATTCTTCTTTGGAAAAATGCCGATTCAGATCTTCTGTCCATTGTTAAATTGTACTTCTTGGGGCTTTTTTGCTGTTGATTTATAGGAGTTCTTTACATATTTTGGATATTAAACCCTCATCAGATATGTAATTTGCAAATATTTTCTCCCATTCAGTAGGTTGTCTTTTCATTTTATTCACCAATTTCTTTGCTGCCAGAAGCTTTTTTAGTGTTTCCCATGTGTTTATTTTTGTTTCTGTTGCCTTTGCTTTTGGAGTGAAATTAAAAAAAATCATTGCCATGACTGGTATCAGGGAACTTATTACCACCTGTGTTTTCTTCTAAGAGTTTTATTGTTTACAGCTTACATTCAAGTCTTCAATACACCTTGAGTCAATTTTTGTGTATACTGTAAGACAGTGGTCCAGTTTCATTGTTTTGCATATGACTAGCCAGTTTTCTCAGCATCATTTATTGAAGAAACACCATAGACACAATATTTCTGAATACCATCAAGGAATTTTCAGAATTCCACATTGGTTTATCTTGTTAAGCAGATAGAGATATCTAATTTGGTAAACTATTTACTGCCCCAAATTCTTATAATTTTTGAAAAACATCATGAAATCTATTTCAATGCAGACCCTGACTTTATTGTTGTTGTTGTTGTTTTTAAACACATGAAGGGGGGATCTCTCGGTGGCTCAGTGGTTTCGCACCTGCCTTTGGCCCAGGGCGCGATCCTGGAGTCCCGGGATCGAGTCCCGCATCGGGCTCCCGGCATAGAGCCTGCTTCTCCCTCTGCCTGTGTCTCTGCCTCTCTCTTTCTCTAGGTCTATCATAAATAAATAAAAATAAATAAATATATATATACATATATATTTTAAAAAATAAAAAAATAAACACATGAAGGCTGATACTGAGTAAGTGGTATCAGGAGCTGGGATTATATAAAAGGAGGAGGTGATTCTGAATGTATCGGTTGAAGAACCAGGATCCACAGAGACCTCCTAAACCCAGTTTAATGGACTGAATCTAGAAAAATGTACTGGTACAAAGGCAAAATTCTATACTAATTACTAGCAAACCACGTGAAAAAGAATGGCATTAAGAAGATTGGTAGCAATATACACAAAGAAGATCTCCTTACAAATTTTAGCAGTAATAAGTGTGTAAGTTGGATTAACCTATAATAACAGGTTCCTCCAAACAATCACTCAGAGCTCTTGCTACTTAAAGGGTAGTCTCTGAACCTGCTACATCAGGACACCTGGTAGCTGGTTAGAAATGCAGACTCTTGGGATCCACTCCAGATGCTCACAACCAGACTCTGGAGATTAAAAAGATTCCCATGTGATTCTGCATGTACCACCCTAGGCTCTGAACCAGGCCAGACCAAGTGAGTCTCTAGCCTAGCCTAGAGAAACCATACCTACAATATAGGAATACCATTAATAATATGAATAATAATAATAATTAATAATAATAATAAGTAGATCAGTTAGATCATGACAGAGGACAAACTCAAACCTCTAAAACTATCAAAATTATTCAAAGGCCCTAGGAATGTACAGTTCAAAATGTACTATCCATTACACAGCAGCCACTAGCTAGTGACATATAAGTATTCAGCACTTAAATGAAGCTAGTCCAGGGGCACCTGGGTGGCTCAGTCAGTCTGCTTTCGGTTCAGGTTGTGATCCCAAGGTCCTGGGATGGAGCCCCACATAAGGCTCCCTGCTCAGCTGGGAGCCTGCTTCTTTCTCTCCCACTGCCTGTCTCTCCGCTTGTTTGTTCTCTATCTCTAATAAATAAATAAGATCTTTAAGAAAAAAATGAAGCTAGTCTGAATTCATATGTTCTGTAAGTATATATATATATAAAAAAAACCCTCACTGCAAAAACTTAGTAAAAAAAATATTTTGAAGTATCTCTTTAATAGTTGTTTATATTTAATACGTTGAAGTACTATGTTAGCTGTGTTGGTTTAACTCAAATCTAGAATTAATTTTACCTGTTTCTATTTGCAATTTTAAACACAGCTCCTGGAAAATTTTAAATAGCCCATGTGGCTCCCATTTTATTTCTACTGGACAGTACTACTTTAGAGACACGGAGGGTAGGCAGGTAGCTTTTCTCAAAATGTGGAGCACCACTGTATGGGAGAAAAATTAACTTGGCTCAGTCTGAAACCAAGGATTACAATCAGATCTTAATGTTGTTTTATGATCAAGAGCAAGCAAAGACTCTTCTCGTTTTCTCAAATGCCCAGTAGGGAATGTCATCACTCCTGCAGATTCATCACTGAATCTGAGAGTCACAAAAAGGTTGCATTTCTTGTCTCACAAAATAATCTGAAAAAATGGCGATGAAAAAGAAACAAGAAAACTTAACTACCTATCACAGGGCATTATTTCATGAGCAGTTCCCGATACATTCTCTCTTTTTCTCCAGAGAAAAATTCTAGCAATTCATTTTATTTTCTCTTTAGAGAATGACTGGTGGGGTGGAAGTCCAGGCAGGCAATAGCATGAGCAGAAGCACTGACATCCCTGATTGCAGATGAACAACTTCCTGAAGATGCCACTTACCCTTGCTAAATGTCCTCATGGACAAATTACACTTCATCTATTAGAACAAATATTGCCACGTTGAGACTGTCAAGCTATCCAGCCAGTCTGCTTCAGTATTGCAGAAGGAAAAAATAAGTAAGTGAAGCTTCTCTGTGTCCATAATACTGAACCCAACAACATATAATCAAGACTGACAACAGAGCTTAGCAAAAAATATCTATCTCACCATTATGCTATTGAGGATAATAGCCCAGAAAATAACTACCTGATCTTGATTCCAATGTAAGCTACAAAATTTGGGCTCTCATTTTACTAGTTCTAAGTAGTCCATCTTCTAAATGCCCCTTAAAAATGCTAAATTATCATTTATGGTCCTAAGGGATGAACTGTGACGATATGTGGACCAATGAAATCTCCAAAGTAAATTTTTTCAAGGGTTGTTTAGTTGGTTTTAATAGAACCAGGTTTTTGAAGGGAAAATAAAGGAATATATTATTTGAGCTAACACAGAGAATCTGAAGAGTAGTCTGACCTATCTTCGAGTTATGAAAGATCTATATCCCAAAGTGGTTCATATAGTGCTCCCTCATCTAGATATAGGATCTAGAGAATTCTGTTTGAGTTCTAGTTCTCATCAAGGTCAAATTATTGAGATCTTCATTTGCTTAGAGCTTAATGAGGACATTGCTGTTATACTGCCATTCTCCTCTTGGCTCTAACTTTCCATATTTCTACATAAATGGAGAGGGGAAAAAATAAGACTTCCTATTTAACCAAAGTAAGCCCACATTTATCCAAATAAAACCTAGGTGATATTTTTAATACATATTTTAATACATATTTCTATGAAGGATGTGTAACACTTCCCCAAAGACTTTTTAAAATTTATAAAGCCATCTATCTTGAATGCATTATGAATCCTCCCAAGGAATGGATAGATTGGAACACACACATACACACACAACATTCTTTGCCAGATTCTGAAGTCTAATAATGCAACTCCTGAAGCAAATTAGGATTTGCATTTGCAGATTCCCATTAAAATGACAGCAATCTCCCAGCTATAATTATTTCACTCATTCTGAAAATTGGTAATCTGTTTTAGCATAAAGTAGCATAATCCAGAATGTCTATATCACTTTGTTTTTAAATGCAGAACTGATGGATTCATGGAGCACCTGTTGTTTACTTTAATCTCAGCTATTTTAAAGATCTCATGTTTATCCTGTTGCCAGCTTTTTGATACATTGATGGTTTTTTAAAAAATCAAGAACTAAGTCCATCTTCGTATTGATCATTATATTCACCTGGGAAATTACTTTTTCACCACCAAACCTCACATATGGTAAGTCTTACTAGTGTCTTACTCAAGCTGCACAGGAAGTATCTAAGTCCAATATGCATGTTACAGCCTTACTGTAAGTAAGAGCAGGCAGGTGAAATAAGGAAGCTATCCCATATCTGACTTGAGTGCCCAGGGAGCTATCATCTTTGGCAAACTGGAGTTTGGATATGCCCAGAACTGGGTAAGACCTGACTCTGATGGCTTGATGGCTAAGAATTGACAAGGGAATCACTGCTGTGTTAGGAGAACAGCTCCAAGATCGAAACCAGTTTTCTGTTCCAACTTCCACGACATGAAATAACCAAGAATGTTGACACTGGTCTTACCACTACTCTAAGTATGACCGGCCAGTCAGCTTTATAAAATCAGGGCCTTAACATGTCTTTTAAAAAAATAATAACTTCTGCATCACTTATCCACAGAACAATGCTTCAATTTAGTAGGTACATAATAAATATTTGTTTGATAAATAAAAAGCTATTGGGCAGCCCGGGTGGCTCAGTGGTTTAGTGCCACTTTCGGCCCAGGGCCTGATCCTAGAGACCCGGGATCAAGTCCCACATCGGGTTCCCTGCATGGAGCCTACTTTTCCCTCTGCCTGGGTCTCTGCCTCTCTCTCTCTCTCTCTCTCTCTCTCTCTCTTTCTCTCTCTCTCTTTCTGTGTGTGTGTCTCATGAATAAATAAATAAAATCTTTAAAAAATTATATTTTAAAAAAAGCTCTCATCCACCCCATGGTGATTGTTAAAGATGAAATCATGTGTCGCCTTCCAAATTCCTACATTGATATCCTAACCTTCAGGACCTCAGAATGTGATCTTACGTGGAAGTAGGGTCATTGCAGATGTAATTAGTTAGGATGAGATCATACTGGAATAAGGTGAGGCTCTAATGCAATGTGACTGGTGTCCTCCAAAAAGGCAGGCCAGTAGAAAAGGCATATGTGCAACTGATGAATTACTGAACTCTACATCTAAAACTAATGATATACTGTAAGTTGGCTAATTGAATTTAATTTTTTTAAAAAAGACATGCATATACAGAGAACATCACATGACAGAAAAGGCAAATAAGGGGTGATACAGTATAAGCAAATGAAAGCCAAAGATTGCCAGCAACCACAGCAGTTAGAGGTAAGGAACAGATTTTCCCTCCTAGCCATCAGTAGAACACCTGGATCTCAGACTTCTAGCCTCCAGAAGTGTGAGATAATACATTTCTTATTTAAACCACCCTACCTACATAATTGTTACAGCAGCCCTATGAGAGGAATACAAACTAATATAGTAGCCAAGACAACCTATGACTTGAAACTTATAAATAAATATGGAAAATTTTTTTTTTAATTTTTATTTATTTAAGATAGTCACAGAGAGATAGAGAGAGGCAGAGACACAGGCAGAGGGAGAAGCAGGCTCCATGCACCGGGAGCCCGATGCGGGATTCGATCCCGGATCTCCAGGATCGCACCCTGGGCCAAAGGCAGGCGCCAAACCGCTGCGCCACCCAGGGATCCCTAAATATGGAAAATTTAAATATGAATAAGTTTAATAGAATATGAAAGCTAAGAAAAAATTTAAGGGGTGTTTATATTCAACATTTAGATCCCTAAAAATTGCATTTAGTCTATATTTAGGTAAGCATAAACAGATGATCAACTAAATTAAATGAGGACATCTAAAACATAAAGCCTTCTGAAAAAATAAACTTCATTTTGTGCACTGACACATTCCCCAGTACCTAAAATACAGCATAGCAACATTATAGCCATAAGCCATAAGATTTGTTTAATGAATGAATGAATGGCCAACAGAAGTATAATTTATTTTTTTAATTTTTAGTTATTTATGATAGTCACACAGAGAGAGAGAAGTATAATTTAAAATACAGTGGCAAGTATGTGAACATGCTCAATAAAATGCTAAAAACTAAGCTGGAAATAGGTTTATGTAAAAAACAACTATTTCTTTTACAATTTCTACTTGGAGAATGTTGTGTGATTTTTTTTTTTAATAAAGTATATGTCAGTCATTACAAAAGAAATCCTAGTAGAAAAATCTGTGAAAATTATGTGTAGAAGTATGGAAAGGTCCTCATTACTGGAAGAATTTTAAATTCTCCTTGCTGTCTTAAAATATACTACAGATAAGCATTTAATAATGGAACCCTTCACAGTGGTTCACTTTTAATGTAATTAATATTATTATTGGAAGTTGTTTTATATCACCTGACAGTGTAATGCACAAGTAATTCTTTGGGGAAGAAGGTATCTTTGAATATGTTGGCATAGTTATGCTTTTCATTTAAAATCTTCAGTAACTTTTTCCCCATTGTTTATTTCTGACTGTCCCTTAAAGACAGCAACTTTCTTTCTGCACAGCAGGAGGCAAAAAATTGATAAATAGTTCTTTGAAATGTTAAAAATGTCATTGTGCTTGTGTTTTCTTTTTCCTCAAGCTGACAATTTACGACATATTTCTAATTTTTCTACTAGGATTTCTTTTGGTCAAAAATGAATGGTAAGGGCAGCCCGGGTGGCTCAGCGGTTTAGCGCCACCTTCAGCCCAGGGCCTCATCCAGGAGACTCAGGATCGAGTCCCACGTCGGGCTCCCTGCATGGAGCCTGCTTCTCCCTCTGCCTGTGTCTCTGCGTCTCTCTCTCTCTCTCTCTCTGTGTATCTCTCTCATGAATAATAAATAAAATCTTAAAAAAATAAATAAAATTCAAATTAATAGCATCAGTACAGTGTGTTTGATAATGCTGTTTAGGAAAATAAAGTACCATCCCCATCATCACACTATAGGAATCTCTGACTGCAAGGGGGTCAGTGCCTCTAACCCCCATGTTGTTCAAGGGTCAATTCTGTGTGCCTGTATGTGTGTGTGTATATTTTATTTCTCAGAAGAACCCTCACTAATACAATGTCCATCTTTAAGGATAAAATATAACAAATATCTGTACACATGGTTTATCATGGAGCAGATTTATTACAATATTTAAATGCTATCAAGAAGATCTTGGCTTTGCGCACCTGGGTGGCTCAGTGGTTGAGCATCTGCCTTTGGCTCAGGTCATGATCCTGGGGTCCTGGGATCAAGTCCCGCATCGGGCTCCCCTCAGGGAGCCTGCTTCTCCATTTGCCTGTGTCTCTGCCTCTCTCTCTCTCTCTCTCTCTGTTTCTCATGAATAAATAAAATCTTTAAAAAAAATCAAAAACAAAAAGAAGATCGTGGCTTAAACTCTACCTTTCAGGAGAATAAAAGTATTTACATGATTGAAAGAAATGGTGCTCTGTTTCCCCAGCTTTAGTTATTTCTTAAAGGGATTTCCTAACTGTACTCTGGGGCCTGATGGTAATTGGTTTCATCCATCCACAGTCAACAGGAGCAGTTGGCTTTCTGCTGCTTCATTAATCAACACAGAGCCTTGTGTGCTGATCCCACTTTCAAAGTCATTCAACAGAGTCGAACCAGGACCTTCTCGCAGAAGTGCTGTATTCTGCTTGTAGTAGTGAATCAGCAGCAATCGTGTTTATATTTCTTGGAGTTTGCTTGGCCTACATGTTGCTGCCAAGTCTTCCTTTTGGCAGTGGACAACTCCATTTGTGATTTTGGTAAACACAGTATGTTTCATAGGGTGCTGATCATAAAGTAATCTCAAAAATCGAAGTCCTGATACCCAAAAGCCTAACCAGAACAAGCTATTTACATTTTAATCAGTGGTACATAACTGGTTAGGCCAGAGGGCCCGTGAATGCATTCCACGATTTCCAGAGAGGACAAGTAAATATAATTTTTTTTGACAAGTAAATATTTTGAGTGAGTATGATTTCTAGTCACAGCCATACCATGTTTTCTCCCACCTCCAGTCAGCCAAAAGCTTCCTTCCCCCCCACCCCCCACCCCCGTCTGTTCTCCCTCTCCACAGTAAGAATTAGCTTGTATACCTTGACCTTGCTCTCTCCCTTAACTATAGCCAACGTTTATTCATTGTCTGTTCCCCCTTTCCTTTACCATTTTGATTCATTAGCTTTCAGTTACTAACTACATATTTCACGGTGCTGACCAAGGGCAATGGCCCTGGGCTCAGCCCAATTCAGCCCAAGAATGTCACCCAGCAACTAACCTCAATATGCTCCCAGTAAAGCCATTCATTATAATCAAAGGTGATTATGATTCTAAAGGTCCAAAAGGCATTAGAAAGAAAAGTGCATTCTTCGACTTAGAAAAAAATAATAGAATTGTCATTGAACAGTAATAGACAACACTTAATCTGTACAATTCTGAACCACTATTTTTCTTCCTTGACACTAAGTGATGGTCTAATGGCAATAAAGAAAAATAAAAAGAATCAACAGGTTACTGAGAAGACCATGTGAGACCCTTGAGTAAACATGGGGCATTTCCACATACACAGCATCATGCAAAGAAAAGGACAAGAGCCCCCTATCCTGAAAAAGCCTGCAATGATATCACAGCTCAGAGAGGCTACAGGAGAAGCTCTATAGCCCTGGGGTGACACAAACATCATTAAAGGAAAAAATGTACACTTAGGGAAAAGATATTGTACATTTAGATTTTAAAGCCTTCAAAACTTTTGCTGGAATAGAGTTTGAAAACCATCTTTCCTAGATCTTGGAATTGCACTGACCCTCTTTGGAAATAGCTGGGGGGTTCCTCTGAACCACAGGTAGGTAGGAAATGTGATGGGGGGCTACGCAACATGTACTGTGATTACTTGTTCTCAGAAGACCCAATTAATTACTCATCAGAAAGAAAAAAAAGGCAGCTGGAAATGAACAAAAAACTGATTTGGTACCGTGCCTGCCCTTAACTTGTACACTCTCACCGATGAAAGTCCTCATGACCTGAGAGTCATCACCATGTCTCTCCTTTCTTTTTTTTCTTTCTTTTTTTTTTCTTTCTTTTCTTTCTGAGTGTCTTTGTCTCATCTGTTCCTCTGTCTTACTTGCAATGTCTTTTTTTTTTTCTTCTTGAACCTTCTCCTTTTTGAACTTGTTTCCCTATTGAACATAAATCACTTTCCAACCTAGGAAACTTAATCAAAACATCTCAAAAGTGAGAAACTAAGTCAACTTCTTAAAGGATCTCCTTGCTCTCCAACCTTTCCCAGAGTCCTCCATTTTATAAGAGATACCCCATGCAGTTCTTGCTCCTGTCACTCCACTAAAACTGCTTTGGTAGGATTTCCCAAAGACCATCCCCTTGCTAAACTCATGGCAATTCTCAGGACTGCCTTCTTTAGCTACCTACAGCATTTTCCGGTTTCTTTACCACCCAAGTCTTGACTAATCTTGTCTGACTTCATGGACATCACACTCTGCTGGTTTTCCTCCTACTTCACTGACATTCATTACCTCCTCTCCCTGACCCCCTAATAACACCTGCACCAGAGCTCAGTGGTCTTACACCCTCTTCTCTATTACACCCACCTCCTTGGGAATCTCATCCTGGTGGCTTTAAATAGCAACAGATGCTTCCAGATGCTGATGAATCTCAAGTCACCATATCCAGCCAAGACCCTGCGCCTATTTCCTCCTGTCTTCTTAACACTGACATCTGGATGCCAAAAGGCACCCACAGGGAACTCAAAATTGATCTCTTAAGCTTATCTGCCCCTCAAACCTACTCCACCCACATTCTTCTGCTTCTCATTTGATGTCAACTCCATCCTTCACTGCTGGGCAGGTCAAGTCTTGGGAATCACTCTTGACTCAGCTTTTTCTCTCCCACCTCACACCCAGTCCATCAGGTAATTCAGTTGCCTCAACCTCCCAGCTATATCTAGCACTTGGTCCCCTCTCACACCTCCACTGTTCTCTCTCCCTAGTGTGAGCCCCTAACTTCACTCACTCAGATTGATGAAACAGTCTGAATCGTAGCTTCCCTACAGTCTATTTTCAATTGATGAGTAGATGAAGTCTAAGTCAGATCAGGCCAGTCCTTAGCTCAACACCTTCAACGGCATAAGTCAAGGAAAACTGGGTGAGCATCAGTTCTCTAAAGTATTCCCTTGTTATCGTCCCCACGGCTACGTCGTCCTTCCTGTCATTCCAAAAACCCACTGCTATTTGTGGCCCTTTGTTCCCCAACAGCTCTCTGCACCTGGACCAGTCTTCTCCCAGCCAGGTCCATGGGTAACTCCCTCACCGCCTCTACTTCTCCTTTAACTGCCCCTCTGCTTAACTACTCAACTACTAAAATTTCTATGACATCCTCTTCCTGCTCTCCTTTCTTCCTTGCTTTGCTCTACTTTTCTTCTGTTTTCCATAGCACTTGTCAGCTTCTAACATACAATATAATTTACTGATTTATGTTCACTGCTTATCGTTGTCTCCCACCAGCCTGGTGTAAACACCAGAGTAACAAAACTGTCTCTGTGTTTTGTTTGCTAATAAATTCCTTGCACCTAGAAGAATGCCTGGCTCAAAGAGGAGGCTCAGTAAACACTCAATGAATAAATGAACACTCAAAAATCTAACCTAAATGCTGTACTCAATACTTGCAAAATCTCACCTAAAGTTTACAAAATTTCACATAGATTTAATTTAATATAAATTCCTAATATGTAGTAAAATCGACACTGAACTAAGAATTAAAAACCCAAAGCTAAGCCTGGATCCCAGTCTTGCAATTTGGTCTGGAAGAATTTCTTCGACCTCCCTGAGGCTCAGTTCCTTCTCCGTGAAATCAGGATGTTTCATGGTTTTTTGTTGTTGCTTTTATGCTTAAAACCAAATATGATGATGAATGTAAAACTATAAAATCAGAAGTGCAAGATCATATGATAAGAGGATAGGACCCACTATTTCCTTCTGAACTGGACCATTGCTGTGTGCTGTCATTTTTTATAAAGTTAAGTGATAAAAATATACCATAATTGTAATGTGCAGCTGCACTCACAGACCAAAATAAATCTGATTAAGACACAAGCCCTTAAAGAGTGATGGTTACTAAGGTTTTCCCATTCAAGTGTAAAAATCCTCTGATGCCCAGAAGGCAGTCTTAAACCAGGGACTAACTGGAGATGCCAAAAGGATTTGTGCAGAAGGCATCAAACCACAGGTTGAAACGAAGACAACAAGCAGAAGTTTTTTTGTTGTTGTTGTTTTGTTTTGTTTGTTTGTTTGTTTTTTGTTTTTCACTTAGAGAAAGACCAGAGGGTTCAAGCCCTGGTTCACCCACCTTTACTAAGTATGAGTTCACACCAATTGCCTAACCTCCCCATATGGGTAATATAAGACAATCTCTAGGCTTACTGGGAGGATTAGAAGAGCTACTACCTGGGAGGCACTTAGACAAACTGTGCTCACCAGAAATTTTTTTGGGCAACCTCGCACACACAAACAAAACACAGTTCAATATATGCATCCAGCAGAGTAAAGCATTTTCCCTGCCAAGGAAGTGAAGGCCAGTGGAGAGGCAGAAGGGGAGCACCTTCTCTCATTAGGTGAGAAGGCAAAATCTAAAGGCAAATGTGTCTATGGAATCTACACTACTCAATGTTAGTGCTAAACTCCAATGCTGAGGTTTTCCATAGAGAGCGTTCTCTGACTCAATAGCTTCAGCACAGAGATAACTCATCACCTGGTAACATGTTAGACATGTACATCCTTGGGCCTCAGCCCAGACCAACTGAGTCAGAAAACTGTGGGTCTGGGACCCAGCAATCTGAATTCTAGCAAGCCCCCAGATGATGGGGGCATGAGCCAAAGTCAGAAAACCACCACCTTCAGCCATCAACTCCTGAGAGAGAAAAGATAGTGAAGGAGAATCAAAATTGACTCTTCAACGCTTTAGCTAAGTGATGAACTGATAGAGTTTGGTTGCAAGAAAATATCTTTAGAAAACAGTGAGTGAATACAGCATTCACTGGTTTGGCAGCACACAAAATCTTCAACTCACAGAGATCTACCCCATAATAACTATGTGTCGGCCACCATGCTATGAACCAGGAGAGACAGAAAGGATAAAACACGGATCTCGACCCCTGGGAGTTTGTAATATTATGAGGTATTCAGACCCAGAAAGCCTAAGAAGAATATAAAGCCACATGTAGCTCCTGCTGTGACAAATAAGTAAAAAGTGAGCCCCACTCTGGAAAATAAGCACACAAGGAATGATAACAGCAGCAGCTGGTCATGTATGGTGGTGGAAAGGAGGTAACAAGGGATGCTGTTGGGGAGGAAGCTGGACAGGTAATTGGGATTTGAGTGTCACCCTGAGGAACTAGCCTTTATTACCTTCTCTGTACAGTTATTGAGGTTTTGAGAAAGGCCATGTTTCTCTATATCCCCCACACCGGGCTCTGGATGAGAGCTAGCAGCAATCTCAATCTCAGGAAGGAGGCCAAAGAGAAACTGGAAGAGCAGGTGACTACACGGAAAAGAGAGGGGAGGACCATGCAATGGGAGAAAAAACTGCAAAGCAGAGTAAGGATAGAACATAGAAGACCTGCAGATTGAATTACTGGGTGAGTCAAATACAGTCTCAGATTGAAAGAGGTCCCCCCAAAATACATCTCCCTTTACCACGTCTGTGGCATGGGATATGATGCATTTACTGATAATGTTGCTGAAGCTGAGCTACGTGTAAACACAGAAGGAATGCCTGGACTGCAGTATGGTTAAGTTACTGGCACAAGGCACAAAACCAAAATCACAGCATTTAAAGGGACAAATCAAAAGAAAACATGATTATGGAAATCCCTTTCATATCAGGTAAGACTATTTATTCTCAAATTTATCAAATTCCCAATCTGCTTATAGAGTTGAAGTTAGTCATTGAGTCAAGATACACTGATGTCCAATTAGTTGATTTGAGAATATGGATTTTTAAAATTTCACATCCTCCATTTGGGAGTTATACTTATAATCCCCCCCCCAATACTATTGACATTGGGGCTAAATTTCTAAATACAAAGCTTGTGCTAAATATCAAAAGCATCAGTTTTCCTGTCAATGTTCTCTACTCTCATATGATGAAATTTTGTACAGATAATAGATACAGAAATGAGCATTGTGATGGCACAGAGCCCAAGATGATAAGACAAGCCAGCCATATCCAGGTATTTGACTCTGCCAAAGTTGTTTGTGGGCAAACATGTGGCACATTCCAAAGGCAGTGAGGCACACCTGGTCTGCGTGAGAAACAAGGAAATGCCAAGTGTGGCTGGGAAACAGTTGTCACAGGAGCTGTGTAGACCTTGTAGACCATGGTGAAGATGCTCTTCCTAGTACACACATTACCAGGGAGGGTGGTAAGCAGAATAATCTGACGACCCTCTGCCAACGAGTTTACACTTATATTGTAATGAATAATGCAAATCTTGTCATCTGGACCCAGAGTAATGTGAAAAGCTCTTGACTCATAAGGGTATCTTTGATCTTTAGGGTCGATCGGCAGAAGAGCTAATATACATTAAGTATGGGTTAACCTACTTAGTGTCATATTTAATAAATTTGAGCTAGCTACCAATGTGCATATTTAATCACTACCTATGCTGTTATAGAAAAAAAATACTATCTAAGAGAAATTATGCCCGTCTGAGCAGACTTCTGTGTTTTGAGATAGAACATGAGCACACAGGAAAAGGAGAAACATGCAGTATTATGATTTCAACACAAATCTACCAACCATGAGCCACAGAGGCTGACAGGGCCTTGCTCACAGTCAGCACAGTGCTGAAAGGGAGAGATAGCTTTCCTGCTGGAAATGTACACTGTGGGTTCTTTGGGAGCACTGGTGTTAGGGGCCCACAGCAAGCCAGGACCCCTTACAGCATATGGCTGGTGGCTGGACTTATTCCCTCCAAAGAACTGTGATTGAGTGAAATCACAGACAATGTGGCTCTAACTCAGCTTAATACTAGATCTGCTCATGCTTGTTTCTCACGCTTGTTTCCATGTATGTGTGTGTGTGTGTGTGTGTGTGTGTTTTAAGATTTTATGTATTTATTCATGAGAGACACAGAGAGAGACAGAGATATAGGCAGAGGGAGAAACAGGCTCCCTGCCCAGAGCCCGATGAGGGACTCGATCCCAGGACCCCGGGAACACGACCTGAGCTGAAGGCAAACGCTCAACCGCTGAGCCACCTGGGTGCCCCTCCATGTGTACTTTAATCATCTTAGCTACCAATGCATCCCTCAAACACCTTCGTAGACATTTTTGAGAACGACTCTCAACTCTAATAACAATATAAGTAGGTGGCATGATTGGTTCTACTGAATCCCTCCTTATGAGGATGTCATTAAAGATACACACAAAGGATTCCCCACAATTTTGCAGACAGTTAAATGCCCAGCTGATGGAAGTGGGGACAGAGGGCAGAGGGTTGGGTGGCATTGAGAACTTGAAGTGTTTGTTGAGTGAGTAAACCCAGAATTGCTGTTTGCACATGCCAGGTTGTGATATAAGCAATAAAATATCAATATTTAGGTTCTCTTAATTGACCCCCTAACAGTTGCGCTATGAGAAGCAACAACCTCTCTTCCTCCTCTCCACCATCTGCTCAGCAGCAGCAAAGCAGCAACTATGTGTGAATGTACCTCTATCCACATTGGCCAGGCTGATGTCTAGATCAGCAATGCCTACTGGGAGCTCTGTTGCCTGGAACACGGCATTCAGCCCGATGGCCAGATACCAATTGACAAGACCACTGGGGGAGGAGATGACTCCTTCAACACCTCCTTCAGTGAGACAGGTGCTGGCAAGCATGTACCCAGGGCAGTGTCTGACCTGGAACCCACAGTCATCAATGAACTTCGCACTGGCACCTACCGCCAGCTCTTCCACCCTGAGCAGCTCATCACAGGCAAGGAAGATGCTGCCAATAACTATGCCCGAGGGCACTACATCACTGGCAAGGAGATCACTGACCTTGTCTTGGACTGAATTCGGAAACACTGACCACTGCACAGGTCTTCAGGGCTTCTTGGTTTTCCACAGCTTTGGAGGGGGAACTGGTTCTGGGTTCACCTCCCTGCTGATGGAACATCTCTCGAGTATGGCAAGAAGTCCAAGCTGGAGTTCTTCATTTACCTGAACCTAACCCCCTCTGGGTTTCCACAGCTGCAGCTGAGCCCAACAACTCCATCCTCACTCCCTATACCACCCTGGAGCACTGACTGCGCCTTCATGATAGAAAATGAGGCCATCTATGACATCTGTCATAGCAACCTCAATACTGAATGCCCAACCTACACGAATCTAAATAGGTTGATAGGTCCAATTGTGTCCTCCATCACTGCTTCCCTCAGATTTGATGTTGATCTCACAGAATTCCAGACCAAGCTTGTACCCTATCCTCACATCCATTTCCCTCTGGCCACACATGCTGCTGTCATCTCTGCTGAGAAAGTCTACCATGAACAGCTTTCTGTAGCTGAGATCACCAACACATGCTTTGAGCCAGCTGGAGAAATGTGACCCTCACCATGGTAAATACATGGCTTGCTGCCTGCCGTACTGTGGTGACACGGTTCCCAAAGATGTCAATGCATCCATTGCCACCATCAAGATCAAGTGTACCATCCAAGTGTATTGGCTTCAAAGTGGGCATTAATTACCAGTCCCCCACTGCGGTACCTTTTGGAGACCTGGCCAAAGTACAGCGAACTATGTGCACGCAGACAAGCATCGCTAAGGCCTGGGCTCACCTGGACCACAAGTTTGACCTGATGTATGCCAAACATGCCTTTGTTCACTGGTATGTGGGTGAGGGCATGGAGGAAGGAGAGTTTTCTGATGCCCATGAGGACCTGGCTGCCTTGGAGAAGGATTATGAGGAGGCTGGTGTGGGTTCTGTTGAAGGAGAAGGTGAAGAAGAAGGAGAGGAATGCTAAAGTTAAAAATGTCACAAAGGTGCTGCTTTTACAGGGCAACTTATTCTGTTTTGAACATTGAAAATTTGTGCTCTGATCAGTTAATTTGTATGTAGCAGAGTATACTCTCATATACAATTACTGATCTGTGCTTTAAAACACAACGCTTTGTTACAGACCCAAGCTGTCCATTTCTCTGATGGGTTTGAATAAAATACTCTCTGTCTTAAATGGAAAAAAAAAAACCTCTATTCATCCTATTTTTCTAGTCTTATCTACTAATATTGCTCTACATGAATCCTGTATCCCGCTTACTGATCTATTTATCATGAATGCATATTCTTATCTCCAAGACATTAATTATTCTGTGCCTGTCCACCCTTCTTGTTACCAACTTAATCAAATAATAAAAGTAATAGGAGCAACAATGAGAGCTAATAATTTCAGTAAGCTTAGGTATGCCACCCTGGGGTTAAGTGCTTTACATGTATTATCTCATTTATTAGAAAAACCTAATAAAATAGGCTCTGTGATGTTTCACAGTGAAGGATGCCTCCAAGGTTGCAAAGCTAGCAGGCTGGGAATCCAACGTGACCCTAGGCTCAGACTCGGAACCACTGCAGTAGCACCTCTTCCAAGACCGTCTGCGAAGATACAGCCTGAGCTCCTTCCCTATATGGAATCTTCCTCTTCCTTCACTGTTGACTTCTCATTCCTGCAAATGACTGACACACTTCATTTCTGTGCCACAGGTGCCACACTTAACACATCGTGCCTGGTACTGCCATTCACACTAACCCCACACCAGCCAAGTTCTACACACAGACCTCCAGACAGCAAGAGGTCTGGAAAAACAGAAAACAAGATATACTAACAATGCCAATAATAATTAAAACATTGTTGCTTCCACCACCAGACCCAGATTATGAAGATACTGTAGGAAGAGTAAATTCCTGGCTCTTGGGGGGGTGTGGCATGACCTGGCCCTCCTGGCTCTCTACACTACCTTGGAGGGCTCTGCTGGTCACCTTCTTGCTTCTCACTGGCCTTCTTCCAATTCAGGAGAGAGTCCAAGCTTCCTCTTAAAGTCTTAGCACATGCTCTTTCTAGAACTCTCCAACCCTGCCTTACCCTTGATGATTATGTTCATCCTGCTTCTTTCCCCCACTCAGCCTTTTTCTCAGCAGCACATCTGCCTCCTCCTACTAAGTACAGGCAGTGTATGAGGGCAGGCAGTGTATGTACTTTGTATTAAGCACCCTGTCCTCAATACCTATTCTTACCACACTATAAGCACAGTGTAGAGATTAACAGAAATAGATCTTCCCCAAGTCCTTTATTTGCCATATATACAAGGAACCATCACAGTAAGGGGGGAAAAATCTAGTTTAAATTGTTTACACAAATATCAATCATACATTAGTTCATCGTATAAATCACAATCAACCAAGTTAAGTCTCTAAAAATATTTATGGTACAATCATATTATGCTACAATAAAAGATGTAGAAACCCAACAATTTCATCAGACAGTAAATCTGAAGTTCAAAACTACAGCTCTGCTTTGTACGTCCTGGGTTTCTAATCTGCCTGGAAATGCCCAAGCAACAATGATTCTATCAGCATCTTACCATTTCCACTTCAATTTCTCATGAAAATAGAAATTGCAGACGTACCGAGAATGAAAAAAAAAAAAATGCTACTTCCCACTACCAATTCTGGCTCCATAACCTTTTTTTTTTTTTTTTTTTTTTTTTTTAAGCAGCGTTCTTACTCTATTGTACTTGCTCACTCACAGTGGAATTAACTAGCAAAGGATTTCATTAAGTATTATAGAGTGTGGTGATGCTTTTGAATCATTAGCGAACATAAATGTATAGATGGTGTATTTGTAACAATACACAAAGACTTTTTAAAATACAATTGGTTTGTAACCAAGACTTACTGGCTATACAACTATTTTAAACTCATGTTCAATTCTTCTGGTACGAAGTAGTACAGATTCTAAGCAAAAGAACACTCGTACTTCCTGCTGTGAAAATATTTTTTGCAGGTTTACTAATATTTCAACAGCTAGTCAATTCTGTAATCACATTTGTTGGATAACTCCCTTGTTAGTAACTTTTAGAGCTCAATTGTGAATTCTATGGTTTTATTTTTATTTTTATTTTTAATTTTTTTTATTTATTTATGATAGTCACAGAGAGAGAGAGAGGCAGAGTCACAGGCAGAGGGAGAAGCAGGCTCCATGCACCGGGAGCCCGACGTGGGACTCGATCCCGGGTCTCCAGGATCGCGCCCTGGGCCAAAGGCAGGCGCCAAACCGCTGTGCCACCCAGGGATCTGTCTATGGTTTTAATACCATACTTGGTAACATTTCAAAAGACACATGATCAGTAATGATTAACAGAGAGGTTTATAACTAATTCCCTATTAGAGCTAAGTACTTTTAAGCTCATCTGTAAATTTTACTGTTCTAGCATCTTAATTGGATTTCTGGTAATTGCATCTAAAATTCCATAGGCACTTAAGATGTGTTCTAGTTACAAAACAGGAAAAAAGCAAAAAAGCATATACATAACTTCACTGCTTGTAACAATAGCATCCTATGGAAGTCAAAGATTGCTTGGTTATTTATTTACTTTTAACAAGTGCTATAATTTATTTTATAATACATTTATAAAGAGATTAAACCAAGTAATTTAGAAACCAATTAGAAGCTTTAATTTATTTTAGTTCAAGTAGTGACCTCAGTTACTATGATGTGGCATTTAAACGCATGGTTCTTGAGGAAGAGTGGCAAATCCCCACTAATCCAAGATCTCACAGAAAACATGACATCTCTATAAGTATTTAAGTATAGGGCATGGCAATGATTCTGCCTAAATTTTCATTTATATTTTACTACTACAGTAGAATTTTTCTCTCAAAAATGCATGAGGATTCTTTTTGTTGCTAAAGAATAAAGATTCTTCAGAAATCTCTCTATTGCAAATCACAATCTAGCACTGTTAAAAAACAGTATTCTAAAAGGTACTGGAACTTTCTTACTGTTACCACCCTGTAAGATCTAAACCACAGAAACATCTGTGTCTAAAAATATGATTACCAACTATATGCTTTCATGCTTTATGTTAGGTTCCTCCTCAGACTTTCATGCTCCACAAGAGACACCTATTATCTACTCCCTTCTGGATACCTCCACCTAGGTGTCTGATAAATTGCTGCCACACAACATGTCATAACACAACACAATAACATAACAATAGTGATCTACTGACCTTACCCCCTGCCAATTTCACCTTCTCCCCTCTCACGGGATGGCAACTCTACCTATCCTTCCAGTTACTGTGGCATCTTCTATCCTTCTGTTTTTTATATCCTTGTCCAATTGATCCCCAAATCCTCTGACCTTCAGGAGATATCCCAAATATGATCACTTCTCTCACCATTTCTACATCATTGTCCAAATCAACATCTCTTGTCTGGATCCCACAGACAAGATTGCAGGGCAATCGGAGAATTCTTTTTATATTGAACTCCAATAAAAAAAAATATATACAAAAATACTTAAAAAAAAAGAAAAGAAAAAGAAAATTATTTTAAAATGTGAATTGAATCATGTTACTTCTCTTCTCAAACCTCAGCAGTGTGGAAGCCAAAGCATACTCATGGTGGTTTATAAAATTGTTGGATTTGTCCTCCTTTTGCCAATTTGATATCATAACTACACTTCCTATGATTTATCCTTTCTGTCTGTAGCCACAGTTGGCCTCCTTCTTATTCTTTGAGTATATTAGGCATTCTTACACCTCGGGACCTCATTAACTGTCTCCCTGATTTCCATGCCCCCTGATATCCACAAGGCCAATCTCCCCACATTTCTGCAACTTAAAATCAAATGATACCTTCTTAATGCAGCCTGCCTTGACTACCCCATTTAGAATTTCAGGCAATGCACCCTATCTTTTAATACCCAATCCCTTTTTTCATGCTTTACTTTTTCATAGCATTTATCACTTTCTATAATTAGGTGAAATGGGATTAAACAGAAAATAAAAATTAAGATTTTTTTCTAACTGCTGATATAACCCAATACCCACATTTATATCACAAAACTATGGACCAATTGTCATAAAACTTTTCTTGAAGACTGTTCTATTTTAGTCAATATAAACTAGTAAAGATGAAGGTATTTAATTTTTGCTATGGTAACTCATACCTGCTATGGTATTTTAAGGACAGTTGGTTACATTCCGAAGAAGTTTCCTGTCAAATAATGGAATCTGAGTAAGTGTTCACTAATGTGACCTTTTCCTACTTTGAAGGCACTATAGTTTTGAAATACACTTCTATTCCATCTCTTCAAAGAGCTCACCCTGAAAGCACATTGGTAAAGTAGAGCATTAGAAAACTGAAGAAATTTCTGAACATTAGGACAGAAGAGGGGTGCCTGGGTGGCTCAGTCACTTAAGCATCTAACTTCAGCTCAGGTCATGATCTCAGATCCTGGGATCCGGCCACACTGGCCCCCCTGCTCAGTGGGGAGTTTGGTTGACCTGGGTCCTGGGATCAAGCCCCACATGAGGCTCCCTGCTCTATGGATAGCCTGCTTCTCCATCTTCCTCTGCTCCTTCCCCTACCTGCCACTCTTTCTCAATAAATAAATCTTTAAAAAACTGGCACAAAAGAGAAGTTCTGGCATGCTACCTTTTAATCCTAAAAAGCTGACATTTTGAAGAGTCACTAAAAATATAAGAATCATGTTACTGCTACCTCCTCTCCTTTCTCACTCCCCATCCTTCCCTCAAAAAGGATTCTTCATTTTTATCATGATCATTAGAACTCTGTATCTTGTTTATACTTCAACCTATTTCCTTTGACAGGTAACCAACTCTTTCACTTTTTACTTTGTGATGATTCTCAAACTCCTTTCTACTTACTGGCAATTCATTTTTGAATAAATATAAGGTGATACAAGCAAGGGCAGTATAGAATAACAAAATGAAATACAAATGACATAGAGTTAATATGCGTAAGATAAAAGTAAAAGGTCTTCTGTATCCATTCAATAGAAGATTAGGGCTAAAATAAAGCATAAAAACTAGTAGGACTTTGAGACTCTGTGGGACAGCTCAGATGTGCCTAGGAGACTCCGAGTGCCCAGCAATGAGACCTGATCACAACTATTTTCTCATATTTAATTTAACCCTTAAACTTATATGAAAATGTTCATGTTTAAATGTCTTCCTAGAGTTGAAAACATTCTCTTAAACAGAACAAATCATATACTGATGCTCACACATGTTCTCCAAAGTACTCAGCACATTGTTATGCAAAGAGACATTCAATAAAACTCCTGATTGCCAAACAACTGCTGTTTCCTAGCATTAATAATATATCTTGGAAAACATTCTCTTTCACAACTTGTGTATTATAGATCTCAAAGGATTTTACTCAATGGGAATAAGTCAAATTATGGGGCCAGATATATCACACAACAGGATCCCCCACACAATAGCTTCCCTAGCTTCCAAACCAATTATTTTTGATTGGTAAGAACATGACATGGAAGGATGCTACTAAGACAATGAAATCATTAATAACTTCCAGCAGTAAATTCAATTATTGGCACAATAGGTGCTTGTGTATGTGTTACATGGGCAAAGCAGGAGGAAAGAAAGGCTTTTTCTTTTTAGTGATGATTTTTAGAAAAATAACAAAATCTAAGCACTCACCAATTGCTAGGTAAATACTAATGTGCTGTAAATACATAATCAGCATAAAATCATAATCTCCATCCACACTTTGCTTCTATCAAAGCACCACTTCTGTCTGAACTAAGTATGAGAATATCATAATCGCATTTTTGAAGTGTACTATATTATATAAAAGATAATACACAATTAAGGATAGTGAGATTTATGCTTGTCTGAGACAAAGGGATGGTCTTGCACCTCTAAATTCTAGACTTCCCTTCAACATTCTCTTCAAAATGGGTATGAAAGGTATTTGAAATCAGCAGAAGTATACCTACAGCTAATATCTACTTACCTAAGGTTTACTCTATGACCCACCTAAAACAATTCTCAGTTCTTTCCATGCTTTGGGCCTTCCCTCTGGTTCACTATAAATGGATCATGAATATTGGCTATTTTTTATTGCACTGTTCAGGTCAGCATTTCCGCTTCCTAATTATTTTTTGACTTCATTTGTCTTCACCATTTCCAGAAAGACACTCCTCCCAAATGAGAGGTACGGCTCCAAGAGCTGACCCAGGGACACCACCAATGAGGGCCTTCATTGACCTCCAATTCAAGGAAAAAAGGTTTAATTCAGAGAGGAAAATAGACATTTAATCTTAAAGGCATACAAATTATGCTGCTCTTCTAAGAAACATGTATTGCAGCTATTTCATAGAAATAATCATTGTACTACCAAGAAATCTGGAAGTCACACCAAACATGGGCAAAACATTGCATTCTGGATATTTACAAATCTCCTGAACACAATTCATTTCAAATAAATACAATAATCTTACAACTAAGAAAAGTTAAAAGTTTACACAGTGTCCTCTTTCTTCTCTGGAACCACAGCTACCTGTCAGACCCGGGACTGACTGGCACCGGGGGGGCCTTACCCAGATCCACCATGTAGCCATATAGTCTCCAGCAGAGTTTCTCGACCACAGGACTGCTAACATTATGGATCAGATGACTCTCTGTTGAGTGGCTCTCCTGTGGGTTGAAAGATCTAGTAGCATCCCTTGACTCTACAAATCAGACCACCCCACTTCCCCTAGTTGTGACAAGCAAAATGTCTCCAGTCAATACCAAGCATTCCCTGGGTGCAAAATCATCCCCAGATGAGAACCAATGGTCTACGGTGCATCACTGATCTCTCCAGTCCCAGTTGTTGTTGTTAATCTGAAAAATGGGTGAATATGAGATGGCAAAAAAACATATTCATAATGTTTCTGTCAAGACAGATTCTCTATTGTTCTGAACTTCCTTTATTTTTTATTGATTGATTTTTTTGAGGTAGCTCATTGGCTACTAGGAGAAAGAGATTTCCAGGAGCTGAGATGGGAAGAACTATCAGGTTTGAAAAAGGAGGGAAATTTATCAATAAAACCAGAAAGGGAAAAGAGAGAAAGAGTTAAAGAAGGAGTATAATCATCAACTTCTTTAGCCTTCAAAAAACTGAATAAACTCCTGATATACTTAAGATAGATGGCTTATTAATAGAGATCAGCAAAGGAGTTCAATTTTCACTAACAGGTTAAATCACTGTGAGAGATAGAACAATATCCCTCAGAAACGTATACATCCTGGAACCTGCGAGTATTCTATGTCGCATGCAAAGAAGAGTTACGGTTAAAGACAGAATTAAGGTTGCTAATCAGCTGACCTTGAAATAAAGCAATTATCCAGGATGAAAGTGATCCTCAAAGTGATCACAAGGGTGCTGAAAAAGGAACAACATAGCAGCAAAGGAAGAGGAAGGTTTGTGTCGTGAGGACTCAGCCTGCTGTCACTGGCTCTGAGGCTGGAGCAAAGGCCGTGAGCCAAGGAATGTGGGCGGCCTTGAAAAGCCAGGAGAAGCAAGAAACGGATTCTCCCCTAGAGCCTCCAGAGAGAAACAAAGCCCTGCTGACACCTTCGTTTTAGCCCGGTGAGACCCACGTTGGACTTCTAACCTCTGGAACTATAGGAGAATGGATTTGAAGAAAAAAAAAAAAAGAGAGAGAGAGAGAATGGATTTGTGTTGCATTAAGCCACTAAAGTTATGGTAATTTGCTACAAGAGCAACAGAAAACTAACAGCTGTAAGGGATACAGCACAGGAGGACACCAGGCTTGGCTTACAGGGATGCCTGAGCCAGTGACCTATTAGGAATCTACAGAAACTGTACAGTGGAAGATGCCTATGTCTCAATGGCTGTATAAATGGGGCTATGGACCAAAGGAAATCAGAGATGAGAATCAGGAGGCCCTAGCTGACCTCTAGGACACATGAAATTAAAAGACAAAACCATCTCAGAGACCCATTGGGAAAATTTAAGGAGGTGTTGTATATAAGTGTCCAGCACAGTACTTGGCACATCCCAAGTGCTAAATACATGTTTACTGTGGACATTCTTTTTTTTTTTTTAATTAACTTTTATTGGTGTTCAATTTACCAACATACAGAAAAACACCCAGTGCTCATCCCGTCAAGTGTCCACCTCAGTGCCCGTCACCCATTCCCCTCCAACACCCGCCCTCCTCCCCTTCCACCACCCCTAGTTCGTTTACTGTGGACATTCTACTGTGTTTTCCCTGTGGACAAATAGAAAAGCTTTTGCCAAAATGGAATAATATTTCCTGTGTTGGCCTAATTGCAAGTTATACTACCACTCATGAAAAATGCACAGGGAGAGAGAGAAATCACGTGCCGTTAGGCCTCTCTTAAAATCTTTAGGATAGGGATCCCTGGGTGGCGCAGCGGTTTGGCGCCTGTCTTTGGCCCAGGGCGCGATCCTGGAGACCCGGGATTGAATCCCACATCGGGCTCCCAGTGCATGGAGCCTGCTTCTCCCTCTGCCTGTGTCTCTGCCTCTCTCTCTCTCTGTGTGACTATCATAAATTAAAAAAAAAATTAAAAAAAAATCTTTAGGATGATCAATAACTGCGTGCTATTCTGTATGGTCCCAATCAATACATGATTCCAGTCATCATGAACTCACTCGGAGTCTCTGCCTCCTTGACACCTTATCAGGAGCAGTAGATAAGCTGTAACAATTTTTCTGGATATCTGCAAGCGCCATCTATCATTGTGACAAATGGATGATATGGCATTATATTTTCTCTACTCAGCTTCGTTTTAATATCACAAGTTAGTATGTAATATCACATGATTCAGATTCAAGCTCTCATTTTAATGCCTTCTGGACTGCCAAGGCATAATGACTTTGCCTAGAATACCCAGCTGGTTGGCTCATGTAAAATATATGGCAAGGCCAGGGATAGTTTGAACAAATTGAGTTATTCTGGAGAAGAATGAACTTGCTAGAGACTGTAGTGCTAATTTTATATCATGTTGATTCTAGCCAGGAAAATTGCCCTTTGCTCAGACTTAGTACTGATTTCAGGAAAAAGTCCAATAATTATTTGAGGCAAGAAATGATTGCTGTTTTTGTTTTTATTTGGGGAAAGAAAATACAAAATCAGAGAAAACATTAAAGGTGAAGAAGAACATCTCAGATTATTATAATCAACCAATGAGAACTTTAATGAGTTGTTTAAGATTTTCAATCTCTCCAGGGTGCCTGGGTGGCTCAGTTGTTTGAGCATCCAACTCTTAGTTTGGCTCTAGTCATAATCTCAGGGTCAGGGGATCAAGCCCTGTGTTAAGCTCTGCACTCACTGAGGAATCTGCATTCTCTCTCTCTGTCTCCTTCCATCCCTCCCCTTGCTCGTGCTCTTGCTCTCTCAAATAAATCTTTAAAAAATAAAAGAAGATCTTCTCTCTCTCCTTCATGGAGATGCCAATTCCGTTCCATTAACAGGATGCTCTGTCACACCGGCAGAAACATGAAGGTCACTGTCTAGATAGATGAACAATCATTACTTTTAGAATTACTATGTATTAGAGCTGAGGGTAACTTGAAAGACCAACCACCTTCCCACTTAGTGACAAACAGAAAGACTCCTCATATATTCATTCACTCAACAATAGTACCTGCACAGGTCTCAAAGAGTCAGGCACAGACCCCCAAATGCCCCAGCAAGTCAGCAGCAGAGCTATGATCTTAAGACATGAACTTTCACAGATCAATCAATATACCCATTAAAATGCCCACTTATATTGTGGCTACAGAGGATAACCTATTCTCTATAAAGTTAAGAAAATATTAAAAACATAGGTTGAATCTACACAGTGCTAGACATCTAAAATTTCTCATTTCATGATCTACCCTAATCAGATTCTTTGCCTAACTACCATGGACTGGCTGCCATACACAGGGCCTCAGTACCATCTATAATCAACCCAGAAAAACCAACCAGGTAGAAGAAGGAGCAGCACACACACAGTCCCAAGGTGGGGACTGGTTCTGAGACTCACAATCACATGTGACCTCTCATGAGTCTCTTTGCCATCATTATCCTTTTCTTCTCATCAATAGCGTAAGGGCTGCCTCCATTCTCACAGGATTCTCAGTTTTATGGGTTCCTACATTTGAAAACCCTGCCACCCTCACATTTATGAGAAATGATGAGGGTGACTCCTGTTTTAGTTCAGTTTTCACTATAAAATGGAAAGTATGATTCATACCAAGATTTACCATGCTGTTGTGTACACCATCACAGACAACTGGGTTCAAGGGGTGTGGGAATGTAGGCATACACTCCTCACTCTTAAACGAAGGCCATGCCAACTGCAGCCATAGTAAGAAGTGAAGTATGAGCAGCAGGTGTCCCTGACCTGTAGCCACTCTCTCTTCAGTGCTGCTTTATGATCACGTTGGCCGCCACTAAGACCTCAAGCTGGGCTGCTTGTCAGGCCCTCGCATGTCCCACCATGATCTGGTTTTGGTGGGGATTCCCACCTCAGAGCAGCCTCAGGTGGGAAACACTAACAATGGGACAGAGCTACCAGTCTGAGTGTTATGATACCTTCCAATACAAGATGAAATCCACATAAACTAAATGAAGCAAACTAATGGCCTCTGATGGTAAATGACTATATACTCAGAAAAAGATCATGGAATTTATCTGTTCTTAAAAGTATTGAATCTAATAAAAATGACAACAAAATCCAAAGATGGGAAAAGACTTGAACAAACATTTCTCTTAAAGAAGATATACAAATGGCCAATAAGCACATGAAAAGATGGTCAACATCATTAGTTATTAGGGAAATGCAAATCAAAACCACAATGAGATACCACTTCATATCCATTAAGATGGCTATAATTTTAAAACACGGGAAATAAGTGCTGGTGAGAGTTGTAATTCTCATACAATACTGACGTGACTGTAAAGTGGTACAGCTATGACGTTAAGCAGTACAGCAGTTCCTCAAAAAGTTAAAATTGTTATGTGATCCAGCAATTCCACCCCTGGTATATATCCAAAGTAATTAAAAGCAAGGACTCAAGAAGAGATATCCATGTTCATTAGCATTATTCCTAACAGCCAAAAGCTGAGAACAACCCAAGTGTCCATCCACACATGAAGGCATAAACAAAATGTGATCTATATGCACAACGGGATATTATTCACCTACACCAAGGCCTGGATTTCTGATGCATGCCACAACATGGATGAACCTGTAAAGCATCATGTGAAATGAAATAAGTCAGACGCAATAGGACAGTGTATGATTCCACTTACATGAGGTATCCAGAACAGCCAAACTGGAGACCGAAGGTTGAATGATGACTGCCTGTGGTTGGCAGGGAGAGGGAAGTAGGAGGAGGGCAGAGAGAGTTATGTTAGATTAATGGGTACACGGCTTCCACTTGGAAGGATGAAAAGTTCCAGAAATGGATAGTTACGATAATCCTACCACATTGTGAATAGACATGATGCCACTGAACTACATATACACTTAAAAAGAGTTGAAAAGGTAGATTTTAGGGGCGCCTGGGTAGCTCAGTCGATTGGGCGACTGCCTTCGGTGCAGATCATGATCCCGGAGTCCTGGGACCGAACCCCACGTGAGGCTCCCTGTTCAGTGAGGAGCCTGCCTCTCCCTCTGCTACTTCCCTGGCTTGCGCACACTCTCTGACAATTAAATACACAGAATCTTTTCTTAAAAAGAACGATTTTATATTACATATATTTTGCCACAATAAAAAAGTATTTTAATAAAGTATCTTGCCCCAGAGGTATACCGGCAGCTGAAGTGACAAAGCAATTTGTGCCAAATACAAGCATATTCCCTCTTCTAGGGCCTTAACACGGGTGTGGGGGTATGAGGAACAAAATGAGAAAAAACAATAGTAATAAGGAAGCAGGAAACTGGTTTGATTCTCTGGCAGAACAGGTAACCATTTTCGGGATGTGAACCTCAAGATGGCAGCGGTATGAGGACACTGGGGAGGCCCTGATGGCCCACAAACACCACCTGGCCAATGGGGTGGGGGGCTGTGACGGGAAAAGCCAACAGAACTCTGGAATCGGCTGCAGCCACTCTGCAAGCCTGCTGGCGAGGGCCAGGGGGAGAGCATGGGCTCCTGCGGAGATGGGTCCACGGGAGCCCCGTTAATCTGCACCTTGGCTCTCCTCTTGGGTGGAGCGTCCACCCCTGAAGACATTCAGCAATCCCCAGAGGTAGTACCGTTGGTCACAGATGCAGGGTGGGGTGCCACTGGCATCTAGCAGGTAGAGGCCAGGCTGCTGCTAAGGTTCTGTGTGGGCCCAGGACAGCCCACACAACGAAGAGCTAGCTACCCAGCTCACAGCAACAACGGCACTGAGGCAGGGACACCCCCTCACAAGAAAGCTGCCCCTCCTTGGTGCCCATTTCTCTCCACGAAGATGGAAAGAGAGCGCTGCTCATGGCCCACGTATGCACACAACAATGCTGGAGCCCCAGAGCTGCTAACCGGGAACGGGCTTTTGCAAAGGTCCCTGACTTAAATAAATTTGATGATAAACAAAAAGTTCCCAGAGCTCAATTCCCTGTAAAAAAGGAAGTGCTAAAAATGTGTGAAGTGCTTGCTTCACAAGGCAAAGCAAGAAAAATCTGTCACCTCCACGTCTGTGGAGGAGCAGAGGATGCTGTTCCCTGCCTGTTGCTGCGCACCGCCCTGCTGACTCAATGCAGTCATGCAGAGCTGGCCCCAGGCCACACTCCAGAGCTGCCCAGAAACAGCACTTGGTGCTAAGAGGCAAGCCCACAAATTCCAAGTCAGGTACACAGGTAGGATTTACTATTGGCTGATCAAGACAGAACTTCTAACATCAATTAGTGGGAAATTAATCCTCGGAGGAGACTCAAGAAAGAGGTTTCTATCTAAATCACCAAAAATGTCCTGAAAGTCTGTGTCCCCCCAAAATGCATATATTGAAACTACCAGCCTCAATGTAATGTTATTTGGAGGTGGGGACTTTGGGAGGTGACTAGGTCATAAAGGTGGAGCCCTCCTAGAGGAGGCTTATAAAGAAACCCCAGAGAGCTCCCTCACCTTCTGCCAGGTGAGGACACAGCAAAAGTCAGCCATCTGTGAGCCAGGGAACTGGCTCTTCTCACGCACCAGATCGGCTGGCGCCCGGACCTTCAACCTCCCAGCCTCCAGGACTGTGAGAGTCCATGGTGGTTTGTCATAGCAGCTCAAACTGAAACAAAACCTCTTGTGTTTCTATGGCCCGTGCCTCACATTCTTCATCTGCACAATGGATAAAAATAGTGCCTATTGGGAGGATTCAAGAAGTTATTTATGTAAATGACTACAAATAATGCCTGGCATATCAAAAGTCCTACAATTGTAATAACACAATAAAGATTGAATATCACTTAAGGTTGGAGGCAGCCAACAGCACTATTTTAAAGAAAAGGCATGTGAGGCTCAAAAAACTTGAATGGGATGTGCAAGTACCCACAGATTCTTTGTAGCCAATATGAAAATGAAAATGTTGGGTAGCCAGAAACTGAACATTCAACACCACATTCAAAGTGTTCTTGCCAAGAAGAAAAAGAATATTTGAAAACCTGGGGGAAAGAAATATTTTAACATTAAAAATGTTCTTCACTCTGCATCAAAAATATTAACAGTGTGTGTAATATGCAAAGAGAGTTAAGCCCACAGTAATTTGAAATAATTAACTAAACTTGTCACTGTCCAATAAATATCTCTAAAGTTTTATGGCCAAATAACAGCCTTTATTCTCAATCCCACAAGTAAAGTGGATGTGACACTGTAAAGTAATTAGGACTAGACTAAGTCATTTGACTGTAGTGTTGGTTTCATGACTGTGACATTTACATTCAAAATCTCCAAGTAGGGATCCCTGGGTGGCTCAGCGGTTTGGCGCCTGACTTTGGCCCAGGGCGCGATCCTGGAGACCCGGGATCGAATCCCATGTCGGGCTCCCGGTGCATGGAGCCTGCTTCTCCCTCTGCCTGTGTCTCTGTCTCTCTCTCTCTCTTTCTCTCTCTCTCTATCTCTCTGTGTCTATCATGAATAAATAAATAATTTAAAAAAATCTCCAAGTAGCTCATTCTCTTTATCACTTTGAAGAAAACCTACACAAAACGCATGCACTATGGTCTCATTTCATGGATTCCCTTCTTTCTGTTTACTGTTTCATTTCTTTCAGAACTATCAGATTTACAACTAGCTGTAGTTTTTTAACAAAAAAAGGGAATGATGGTGCAATCTTTAGATATTTAACTGGCAGTTTATCCTATAAACTCTACCAAAGACAGACTTTCTGGCACCCTCTAGAGGCTTTACTTGTGTGTCTACATGATCTTCACAGACAATGTGGTTCTTTCTTGTTAACATCTTAATAATTTAAAATGAAGCAAGTCTTCACAATTCATTCTGAGCACTAAGATTAGCTAAAAATAGGAGACAATTATGCTAAGTAAGAGTTTTCACTGGAAAATTACCATTCTATTATTGGGAAGGAGAAATTATCAAACATTTTGGGGGAGGGTGGGAAGCAGTACAGTCTGATTTGATAATTTCTGGATATTTCCTGCAGAAACCTATTCATTCCCAAATAGTTATTCGAATCAACAGTCTTCCATATCTGTCCAAAACCACTAGGCAGTAACAACAACAACAAAAAAGCAAAAGGTAGTTTTAAGATGTTAACAGTGTCTGAAGCTGAGGACACTCATGCATAACTATTAAAACTTAAAAAAAAAAAAAACTATTAAAACTTAATCAGTGTCATGGTACCACCTGAAATGCCCTGAATTGACACTTAAAGATAGAAACACTCGCTCTAAAAAGTGGCCATCTTTTCTAAACCAAACAAATGAGCAGCCAGCAGGAGTTGAACTATAGTGTATCTGCTCCCACTGCCAAGGCATGGACAAAGATGTACCCTGGGTGGGGACTGAGGCTTCCTCTCACTAGAGCCTATCTGTTTATCTTTCAAGGCAAATTAGGTTACAGGAGATTTTACTGACTACATATGAATTTACCACTTTATCATAAAGTTAAAATCAACACAAACAGGTTGCAAATAAGTCACTTCTCCATTGTGAACTAATTAAGAAAAAATGGACTGAATTGAAAATATAGCCCCTGCTTCACTGCTGCCAGAGCTGACCCATCTGCCTGGATTGGAGGCCTCACAAGCCACTCCACAACTTCCAGCAACTGGGCAAGGACCTGTAGAGGGGCTTACCCTGTGACATCTGCTCAAGAAGAAGGTGAGGAGAAGGAGAACATGAGCAGTTTGACAGCAGCCTTCTGTGGGGGACTTACCTTCAACAAACTTGTTCCACCCTTGGAATGAACAGCACGTGAGATGCCCCCACTGGTAGCAAGGGAAGAAGTACAGACAGTAGAGCGCCCATAGAACATCTACCATTACTGCCTCCAGGAAGTGTAGGAGACAGGAAAACTAACATAGATTTAAGATATTCTTTCTTTTTTAAATTGTCAAAGTCAACACCCAAGAAACAAAAAAATCCAATCATGAAATGAACAGAAGACATGAACAGGAATCTCACAGAGGAAGACAGACATGGCCAACAAGCACATGAGAAAATGCTCCGCATCCTTTCCATCAGGGAAATACAAATCAAAACCACCATGAGATCCCACCTCACACCAGTGAGAATGGGGAAAATTAATAAGGCAGGAAACCACAAATGTTGGAGAAGATGCAGAGAAAGGGGAACCCTCTTGCCCTCTTGGTGGGAATGTGAACTGGTTCAGCCACTCTGGAAAACTGTGTGAGGTTCCTCAAAGAGTTCAAAATAGAGTGACCCTACAACCCAGCAATTGCACTGCTGGGGATTTACCCCAAAGATACAGATGCAGTGAAACGCTGGGACACCTGCACCCCGATGTTTATAGCAGCAATGTCCACAATAGCCAAACTGTAGAAGGAGTCTCAGTGTCCATCGACAGATGAATGGATAAAGAAGATGTGGTATATGTATACAATGGAATAATACTCAGCCATCAGAAAGAATGGATAAGGGCGCCTGGGTGCTCAGCAGTTTAGTGCCTGCCTTCAGCCCAGGGCGTGATCCTGGAGTCCCAGGATCGAGTCCCATATCAGGCTCCTTCCATAAAGCCTGCTTCTCCCTCTGCCCATGTCTCTGCCCTCTCTCTCTCTCTCTCTCTCTCTCTCTCTCTCTCTATGTGTATATATATATATATATATATATATATATATATATATATATATCATTGAATTTAAAAAATCATTAAAAAAATCTGTCTTTGAAAAAAAAAAAGGATGATACCCACCATTTGCTTCAACGTGGATGGAACTGGAGGTTATGCTGAGTGAAATAAGTGAAATGGAGAAGGACAATCATCATAATGGTGTCACTCATATGGGGAATATAAGAAATAGTGAAAGGGACCATAAGGGAAAGGAGGGGAACTGAGTGGGAAAAATCAGAGAGGAAGACAAACCATGAGAGACTCCTAACTGGGAAACACACAAGGGGTAGTGGAAGGGGAGGTGGACAGGGGTTTGGGGTGACTGGGTGATGGGCACTGAGGGGGGCACTTGACAGGATGAGCACTGGCTGTTATACTATATGTAGGCAAATTGAACTTAAATAAAAACAAATGTAAAAAAAACTATTCTTTCTTTTTTAAAGCTACTCACTTGTATATTTCTAGAGAATATTTCACTAATTTAGATTTAAGAATATAAATGTGTTATATTATTTTTAAGGCTGTGTGTGTTATATGTAGGAAAAAAATATGGTAAAAGTAACTGGTCTTAAATTTGATATTCAGGTTAAATTTCATATTCAGGTAATAGTAACTGGTCTTAAATTTGATAGTCTTAACTAGTGTTAAATTTGTTGTTCAGATTAAATTATTAAACAGGAATTTAATGCATTAATTGTGTCAAATTATGATGTATACAAAATCATTTTTTCTATATCTCACGTGTTTTTTTTATAAGCTATTAGCTTCATTTTTGCTAACATCCAAGGTGCATACCATTATCCAGGTTGGTTATCTTATATCCTACCCTTCCTCTGCACTCCCCATCATTTTGTGATGACACAAGACTCTTCTCTTTGCAGGGAAACACTTTCATAGCCAACATTTAAGAATGACATAAAAGATCCCACATTTGTCATTTCCTCTGACAGTGCTATTTTCTTCTAAATATAAAAAAACAGACTTCTTGCATTTTCATTTTTGCTGACGATATCTGGGTCCCAAAGAGAACTTTGGTATTTTTTCCCTCCTTGTGGGAAAAGTAGCACAAGTTTGGTTAACCTGTCACTTTGTGTACAAAGGTATAAATTGTCCATTTTCATGACAGTCATATCATGACTGACATAGATTTTCAAGCTCTACTAGTCAGTGGTGAATACAATGTTGAGCACTGATATAGACTTGCTTTAAGTGGATAGGAAAGGAAACAGACTTTGGAATTCATTAACCATACACTGAAGCCTTATCCTATTTCTAAGTTAACACAACAACCTTTAATGTTAAAATTCTCTCATTGTTATGACCACTTTGTGATAAACTTATCATAACCTCAGCAACGCACAGAAACATGGCATTAATATCAAATGTCATTGAGTCAGTGAAAGGTAGCAACAATTACTTTAGGAAGTTAGCATCACATCTCCTCACCCAGATAACCTGTACTAAACCAAGGTAAACCCCACCATTAATTTTCAAAGGAAAGTATAACCTAAATACCTTTTAAGTTAGACATGAAAAAATACATATGCATTGATGTTTTAAGTAGATACTTTCAAACAAATTTGAAAAAATTATAAATTATCCAATCCCAAAGAGGTTTGCATAAGTGGAAAACAAAATACTGTTAACCTCTTACACTACCCATGACTTTATCTTTCATTTCAATAACTTGGAAATAATTTTCCTATAGAGCCGCTAAGTCCTTACCCATTAAGGAACAAGTTTCTACACTGTTAAATCATTCTCATAGAAAATTATGTTCTACTGAGTTTCAAACATTCGATAGAGACTAGCTATTAGCCTATTGTGTATCCAGTTCTCAGTCTTCACAAATATCTCCTTTCCCCTGAAGCCTCAATTTTCACTTCCTAACCCCCTAACTCACTATTGAATTTGTGCAAGGGCACTGCTTCTTTTGTCTGTTACTCTAGGAATACATAACTCAATCAAAAATCCTCAAAGCTTTGCAAAGAAAAACTGCTGCAAAAGCACCTCAGCACTTCGGATTAAACACATTTTTTAAAATTTTTATTTATTTATGATAGTCACAGAGAGAGAGAGAGGCAGAGACACAGGCAGAGGGAGAAGCAGGCTCCATGCTGGGAGCCCGATGCGGGACTCCAGACGCGGGACTCTGTCCGGGGCTCCAGGATCGCCCTGGGCCAAAGGCAGGCGCCAAACCACTGAGCCACCCAGGGATCCCCAGACAGACCAAATCTTAAAGTATATAAACTCTCCATTTTTAATAACAGCCATATCATGAATAACATTATATAAAATATTTAACCAGGTACTATTCACATATAAAGAAATAGAAAACAAGATAGACAAGAGTTTACTATTTCCATTCTTTCCATTTCCCCTGAAAGAATAGGAAGACTATGTCACATGTATAATTATATGGATTTATGAAATTATAGATTGCATACATAATCTTTCAACAAGGTAACATGGATTACAAATGCATTTCATAGGGAAGAATTCCATTTAAAAGGCTAACATTTAGTCATAGCGCTAAAATCAATATAATCATACTCCTTCAACAAACCATGTGTGCATGTGTATGTACATACATACACACATATATATATTTAAATGCATATAAATACTTAAACAAAATAGAAAGATAACTTTGCATAGAAAGTAAAACCAAGAGAAATAGTCCAAAAGCCTGATTTGGTTAAAAGGTTAGCTTAAAAACACACCATACATTCAATGAGCATTTAATAATGCTATGGATTGAACAAGTGTTCAAAGCTCCACTGGTTTACCGTGCACTTCTGCCATTTTAAATGGCACCGAGGTACAAACATTTTCTAAGGTTTATTATGATGTCTCAATGTTAGCTTTTAAAGGTAATCTGAATCATCAATATAGATATCAAGCATGAAAGAAATAAGCTGTATTTAACATGCTGATATTTTACCCAGAAACCTTGCTGAAATCTCTTCGTAGTTTTGTTAGTTAATTCTCAGATTCCTTTGGATTTTGTATGTAAACATTTGTTTTATCTGCAAATAACTTTTAAATGTTTCCTCTTCTTTTCCCATGCTTTTGTCTTTTCTTGTCTTTTTTTTTTTTTTTGTCTTTTCTTGTCTTATTGTGATATCTGAGGTCTAAGAAATGGTGAGAGCAAATATTCTTTTGGTTTTTGTGATTAAAAGGATAGCATCAATCTAGGATTTCAGTATTAGTTAGATTAAGAATATTCACAAATTCTTAGCGTACTGCAATTATTAATTGCAACCTAGTTTTGGAATGTGGTACTTCTTTAAGATTGATTAAAATAATCCCAAACCTCTCCTCCATCTGTTGATATTGGGGATTACAATAATTCCTGGCTGGTGCCTCCCCTCAGAATTACCCCTCTACCTTCCTGATTCCACTCAGCATCACCGGGCTGCCCTGCAGCCCGTGTTCTGTACACCTGTAACAGAAGGCTTCCAGCTAAGTTTCACAACAGGGAGTCCCTGCCAAGAGGCTGGATGGAAGGAAGGAGGGAAGATACAGAATATCACTCTTCCTTCCTCTTGGCCTCCAGTAGCCTTTCTGAAAGTGACTGCGTTTCCCCCTCTCCCCACCCACATGGCTCTACATCCTGCTGGATCATCCTCTCCCCCTGGGAAATCCAGGCCTTGGATTCCGGTGGCACTGCCTTCTCCTCTCTCTCAAGACCACTGGTTCTCCATCTGAGTACTACTGACTTTTTGGGACCAGATAGATTGTGCTTTGTTATGTGGGCTGGCTTGTGCATCAGAGAATGTTTAGCAGCGTCCCTGGCCTCTCTATACTAGATTCCACTAGCACCTCCCACCCAGTCTCCAAAGACTGCTACTTGTCTTCTGGTAGGGGTGAGAGGGACCACACAGGCCCTGGTTGAGAACCACTGATCTGGGCTAATGGAAGTCATCTCCTTGAAGCTAATCTCTGAGTTACTTCTCTGCCTCCTTGCTTGACTCTTAGCTTTTCTTTCAAATTTGTAACTATGCTCCTATATTAAATCCCCTCTGCTGTAAATACAGAAGTGGTGCGTAACTGATAAAACAAATTCTTAACATTAAAGCATACTTAGGAATGACTGTAGTACAAACTTCTACAATAGCTGGCTTTTATCTGCTTTCTTTCATTTTACTCTGTTGCCTTTAAGACGAACATTTAGCTCATTATCAATTACTCTTCTTTTCTAATAAATGCATTAAATGCATGTACTACACTAGCTACACACTTTGAATTTCGCTATTTGCTGTTTTAATTGGCATCCAGTTACATTTTCTGCAATTTATTATGATGTCTCAATGTTAACATTTGAAAGTAATGTTGAATTATCATTATAAATCATGCATATAAGAAATAAACCATATTTAATTTGTATAAGAAGCAGATTTCAAAAGAGGAAGAAATAGCTTTTAAACTGTATCACCAATATTTGAATACGTTTGTAGCTAATCTCCAATATTTAAAGTATCTATTATTGAGAAGCTTTTATTTCACATTACTTCTCAATCCATAGCTGGAAAATAAAAGGTTTGGGAAAAAATTCTCACTTTCAATAATAATGATCTTGATCATTATTATTATCATTATATTCTCTTAAGAGGTAAATTGAACACCAATAAAAGTTAATTTAAAAAAAAATGAAAGAGTATCACTGATCTTTAAGACAAAGACAAGAGAATCAAATGAGAAAGACTAATGCATTTGGGGGGAAAATGCTATGACCAAAGGCAAGAAAAAATATACAATTACAAACATCAAATTCGAGTAAAACTACATATAAATCCACCTAATAACTAAAAATATGTAAGCACCAAAGAGCAGCACGTAAACTTGAGTCTTTCTGAGTGGTGGAATCAAATAAATGAATCTTGCATATAAGAAAAGAAAATTAACTTCTATCCAAGCTTTCTTCTTTTAAGAGTGCCTTACAGAATAGCTTAACGATTTTATACACACACAGAGGCACACACAGAGGAACAAATTTTGGAAGTAATAAGAGACACTTGAAAATGCAATTATGTTTTTTCTGAATTGTTTTGCATTTTATACTTGAAAAACTACATCAGCGTCTATTAATAAACATGGTGTAAGAGCGTCATAAAAATCATCATCAATATTACATATTTCCCTCAGTTCTCTTCCATCAAGAATTCCCTCTCTGGCTTCTGTGTTCTGTCTCCTCACCACTACGTGTGTTTCTTGTAAAAGGTCGCCCATTTGTCTCTGGGATGAGCTACCTGAGAAAAGGTCAGGTCCAAGGAAGGCAGGATTCATTGCCACCCAAGACACAGACGGTATTAGTGCCTCCGTTTACCTCCCATCTTCAGGGCAGAGCGATGCTCAGAGAAGACAGAAGCAGCCAACGTTGGCTCTGTTCTACCGCCCGCAGCTCCCGCAGTACTGTGGGCCCGGAACCCCACCCCGGCGCGCCGCCGCGTAGACACCTGCAGGCGGGGCCACACGGACCCAGGGCCCTGAGCCGCAGCCTGGCCAGCGCTGCCCAGGAGGGTCGGGGGCCACATCCTCCCGAACCACGGGGTGCTCCGCGGGAGCTGCTGCCCTGCCCTGGAGCCCTCCTCAGTCCCCCTCCAATCTCCCTGGGCCCCAGCACAGGGCAGCGGGGGCCGTGGCAGCGCCCTTCCACGAGGTGGGAGCACAGACGGGCCTGGGCGCTTCGCCACGAGCCTGGCTGCTCAAATTAATGACTTGTCGGGCCTGTCTCCGCAACTGCACTGGAAGCTTTTTGCAGAGCTCAAGGCCGTCTCGCTCTTTGATTGTCTCTGCCAGCTCCTGCTGCCCTGCACCCCCAGCGGCCCCCCCAGCAGCCCCGAGCCCCCCCACAGCAGCCCCACATCCCCTCCCCCTGCAGCAACCCCGCAACCCCCGCAGCCGCCCCGCCCCCGCAGCAGCCCGCAACCCCCACAGCGTCCTGCCAGAGACAGCCCCACACCCCGCGCCCCCCAAGCAGCAGCTCTGCATCCCCCCCGCAGCAGTCCCGCACGCCCCCCCGCAGCAGCCCCGCATGCCCCCCCGCAGCAGCCCACACCCGCCCCGTACCCCCGCAGCAGCCCCCCCACAGCAGTCCCGCAGCATCCCCCCAGCATCCCCCCCCCCCGCAGCCGCGCCCTGCACCCCCCCAGCCGCCCCCCAGTCACAGGCGCCTGCAGCCTGCAGTTTCGATGGCGACGGGGCGCGCAGAGGGGGCACCACAGGGAAGCAGCGCCGCCCGCTCCTGGGTCCCTGGGGTCCCCGGGACACACAGACGCGCCAGCCAGGACAAGAGGGCCCGGAGAAGACAGGGCGGGGGCAAAGCAGAAAACAACCTGAGATGAGAATGAGAGGCATTAGAACCGCCAAGTGTCTCGGACGTTCCCACCAAAATGAAACGTAAAAATCAGGTCTGTGAGTTTATTTTTTAAAAACTATATATGCATACATACACATATAGGTACATATGTGCACACATACACGCATGTGCATGTCCGTATATACAGGAAAAGTTTGATCTGCCTTCTCTTAACACCTGGGAATAGCATTTCCAGAAAAGTTCATTTTCATGGAAATCTTGAAAAACAGCAAGGCCACTCTGGAGTGTGCTACCATTTCACTGGAGCACATTATCATAATATTGACTCCCGATCATGGATCATGCCCTGTTCTGGGCCCTTCATGAGGCTTTGACATTTATTTTTTTCTTACTTTTATTCAAATTCCTCAATTTTTGTTTTATTTACAAGAATTCCAAAGAAAATTTTGTTTTACTAATAAAAGCTATAGGCTCACAAATACCTCCTAGAGTTAAAATATTTCTAAGCTGTCCAACTCTCCTTCAAAGACTCCACCAATATTCTTTTTCTATTCTGTATTTAAGGCTGCTCACCAGTATCTTGGCTCTCCCTGACCCCAAGACATGTGGTAAGACTGGCTTCCTTCAGCATTTAAAGTTGAGCATGTCCACGTAACTCACCGTGCCTGATGATGCAGGCCTGAGTGACACATGACTCAACTTTTCACTCTTTTTTCCCCACCTCAATGACCATGAGGAATTCACTACGGTGCCAGGTCCATTGGCCTGGCTCCCCAAACGCCTAGAATTGCCCGAGCCTCTGTTCCCACCTTTTGCCAACCCCATGCTAAAGATGTGCCAACTCTCACTCTTTTTAAGCTGCTGAAATGGGGGTGCTGTTTGTTTAAGCATAACTGAATCTACCCCAACGAATACACAAACTTCTTATTCAATCGTAAAAATTTCAACACATTATGCTCATTTGTATGAGGTGTGCAGAAGATTACGAGAGAGTCTCTCTTCAAGATTATGATGTGACAAGACCATAGCTGGTGATTACCATAAAAAACAAAATATGAAACATTCCATAGTAAATGAAAAGCAAAAATTCTGTAAGAATTCACTTTGGGTTGAGGTTAAAACTAAAAGTCTTAGCACTAGAAAGTGGATTTAAGATAGTAACATAGAGGGATGCCTGGGTGGCTCAGTCAGTTAAGCATCCAACTCTTGAGTTCAGCTCAGGTCATGATTGAAGATCTGGAGATCCAGTCCCATGTCAGGCTCTACGCTGAGCATGGAGCCTGCTTAGGGTTCTCTCTCTCTCCCTCTCCCTATGCCCCTCCACTCAACTTGTGGGTACAAACTCTCTCTCTCTCTCTCTCTCTCTCTCTCTCTTGCTCTCTCAAAAAAAAAAAAGACAGTGACTTTGAAGAATTAGTAAACCCAAAAGAAGGTCTTCTATCACAAGGAAAGGGTTAGAGTCTGAAACATATACTAAAGGCTCAACTATTAGAATTCTTATTGTTAATATTATTAAAGAGAATTGCAAATTTTATCATACCTAGCAGATTCTGCATGTGGAGGTCTAGTAGAATCTGAATTGTAGAAAAAACTATTTTTTTTTTTAGTATAAGTGTGTACCACGCAATATTTAGATGCTTATACTAAAAAAAAAAAAAAAAAGTAAAACTATTGATTATCTGCAATTCATATTTTACTAGGCATCCTGTATTTTTACTTGCTAATCTGGCAACTCTAACTCTGGATTCATAGGTATTTCCCGGGTATTATATAGGTTGTATAAGAGGGCCAGGGACAAGGCATTAAAGTTATCAGTAAGACAATTCACAAAATGAATACTAATTACATTTGTTTCTGGGTTTTGTAAAGGAAAGAAGCAAACATTCCATACTAAAATACTTGTTAAAATATCTTCATTTGTTAAATTATTTTCTAAACAAATGATAACAATGCCCTTTGCTTCTATAAAAGACATAAACTAAACAAAATAGTTTAAGCAAGTTTTGCCAATTTTGCATTATCTGTATCTTATAAGTCATTAGTTTTCTTTTTTATTGTTTATGTAATTTTGAGAAATTCCCTCTCTTCCCTCACCTTACCATAAATCCACAACATAGATGATAAAAAATATTTTATGCTGATTTGCTAGTGAATAATTAATAAGTCAATTTGAAGAACAATTTCAAAATATTAGGACATCATCCAAGCCTATTAAAATCAAATAAAAACATCGTTTCCTTTACTGAATTCCTTACTGGAATCTTTGAGCAGGCATTTTAAAAACTTACAGTGTTAAAAATAAAATTTGAAAAGCAACCATTGGGATCCCTGGGTGGTGCAGCGGTTTAGCGCCTGCCTTTGGCCCAGGGCGTGATTCTGGAGACCCGGGATCGAATCCCACGTCAGGCTCCCGGTGCATGGAGCCTGCTTCTCCCTCTGTCTCTGCCTCTCTCTCTCTCTCTCTCTCTCTCTCTCTCTCTCTTTGATGACTATCATAAATAAATAAAAATTAAAAAAAAAAGTTTGAAAAGCAACCATTATGTTTTAGGATCATTTTAGGTTTACAGAAAGATTGCAAAGATGGTAGAGAGAATTATCATATATCTCATACCTGGTTTCCCCTTTTATGAACATCTTACATTAGTATATTTGTTACAACTAATGAACCAGTACTGATATATTATCATTAACTAAAGCCCATACTTTATTCAGATTTACCTAATTTTTCCCTAATGTCCTTTTACTATTCCAAGATCCTATCTAAGACATCATACCAAATGTAGTCTTAATGTCTCCTTGGGCTCCTCTTGGCTCCGACTAGATCTCAGATTTTTCCTGTTTTTGATGACCTTGAAAGTTCTAAGGAATACTGAACTAGATATTTTGTACAATGTCCCTCACATGGGATTTCCCTGATATTTTTCCTAGGATTAGACTGCGACTAGAGGTTTTAGGGAAGAAGTCACAAAAGTCAAGTGCCATTTTCAACCTATCATATAAGATGGATTTTTTTAATTGACAATTTTTTATAAATTGCTTACTTACATTCTTGGAAACTAAATTATATTTTAATGCCCTCAATTTAGTATTACCAGCCTATCCAGTTTGAAGTAAACATTTGGACAAGACTCAGGAGTTTCAATTATATAAATCAATGGCATTTTTATATGAATTCTAACATCATTTAGAATGATCATATGACATTTTAAAGTGCAAGAACAAAAAATCAATTAAAACTTAGAAAAGAGTCTCATGAAAACATTAGAACATTAATTTACATTGTCCTTTAAATAAATAAATAATAAATAAATAAATCCTATATAGCTTAAAAACCAAAATTACAAGCTTAGAGCTAGGGTAAACAAAACAAAACAACAACAAAAAACAGCAACAACAAAAAACAAAGGAGATAGAATCATTGATGAAGATAACAGTAACTGTCTATGGCAGAAAGTGACAGCCTGCATCCCACTTCCTGAGGGCCAAACACACCAGCTGACAGGTCTCTAGGTTTCTCAGGGATTTAAGTTAATTCTTTCCAGCTTGGCCAACCTTAATCCAATCAGTGGTTTCCCCCATGACCCAAGAGTTGGCACATCTCCCTTTGTACTTGAAAGCACAAGAGAATTTGAATCTCGTATTTGTTATTAAACTACTAAATGGTGAACTGCATTGGAAAAAAGTATACATGTTATTTTGTGATTACTAATTAGCTCAATTAATGAGATTAACGATTAGATTTAAACTGACATTTTTGTAGGTTAAAGGAAGTTGCATGTCAGCAATTTCACATGGTTCTACCTAACACTCTCAAGGATACAGCAATGGAGGCCTGGATTTCCCAGAATGACTCATAAATAAAAACCTTCCCAAGGCATGTACTGCCCTTGGTAAACAATTAGGCGAAGGTACCATTTCTATCCTTGAATAAGACTCAAAACCAAAAGCTGAAATTGTTAGCATGCTGAATGTCAACAGTTAAACAGTGAGAAGGAACCAGAATGCCACTTCCACTCAGCTCCTGAGGACACCAGCATCTGGGCAAGAAGGCAGATGACACCTATTCCGTTACTACAAACTCCCAAACTGCTCTCCAAAACTAAACTGTGTCACTTACTGTCAGACACGATTTACAGACAGATTCAAAAGCTAAAGGTGCACATATATGTAGCCAATACAATAGGAGAGAAACATTTTAATCCACATTTTTGCTTAAGTGTAGCAACAAGTTAAGCATCAAAAAAAAAAAAAAAAAAAAAAACAACTCAAAATAGTCCTGATAGTTAAAAGGAAACCTCCTCAATCTAGTAACACTAAATAACTTTTTTAAAGATTTTATTTATTTATTTGAGAGAGAAAGAGAGAGAGAAAACACAAGTAGGGGAGGGGCAGAGGCAGAGGGAGAAGCAGACTCCCTGCTCAGCAGGGATCCGGATACAGGGCTGGAACCCCAAGAACCCGAGATCATGACATGAGCTGAAGGCAGACACCCAACCAACTGAGCCTCCCAGGCTCCCCTAGTTTAATAGCTTTAAGCTAATTTTCTACACGGAGGCTTTATATTTTTCAAAGATGTCATTTGACTAAAGGCACAGCTAATTTAAATAGAAAGGGGATTTTGTGATAGCAGAATCCAAATGTGAGATGTAAAAGTTTATAAGCAAAAACTTATTTTTCTGTTAATATTAATTCCAAGTTACAGATATTTCCTGTATGAGATGAAATGAAAGTAAATATGCCATTATGAAAATATCACCTAGAAGTCACATAAATTGGCTTCTGATATTTTAATATGTAGCTGTTTAAAAAAAAATTCATATCCCTGACACATTAACATGCATTCTTTATAAACAAGTCACAAAATTTCCAACATATATCATTCAAGGACTTATGCCAAGAGTAACATCTAGATAATACTGCTCTAATTTAAAATAATTTGTTTTCCTTTCAGTTGACAATATTCCAAAACTTAGATGGTATCTTCAATTTAAATATAACGGAGAACATAATATAAATTCACTTTGACAAAACAAACCTACTTCTGAAAATCACATATGATCATATTTCCTATATTTGCCAACATTCAATACTTTCTCTTAAGATAATGTCTTGACAAATGAATATCCTGAAAGTTCTCTAAATCAATATCTCCCAGTGTTTCATATTCCCTGCTTTCTTTAAGATGATGAATATTGTTCCATGAAAAAGTAAACTTTGTACAGTTCTAATTTATTGTTCTAAAAGTAAGTTTAATGTCCTCCTGCCACAAAATTCCTGGCATATTTATATTCTATTTACTATAAGATAATCTCCCCTTGAAAAACAGCCTGCAATACTTGAGAATGCCAGGAAATACAAGAGAGCTGACCTGGTAGGTAAAAGCATTATATTAGATCTGCATGTGGCAACGCATCAGCTCTTCCTAACTAATCATCATACTGGTCTCTGACATTCATTCAGTGATAGATGATCTGTCTTCTATCTTCCCATTTCAACATATATCTGTGATATGATTCAATGGTTAGTACATTTAAAAATTATCCTATATAAGATATTTACTTGAAGCCAGGTAGGCATTCATCCTTGTGCATTCCTACTTTTTCTACATCAGAACAGGTATTTTAAAGTCTTTTTAATGACCAGCCTTCAAAGGGGTTGCATTCTACTGTGGGAAGACAGGAAAATAAGCTTGCAAACCAATAAATAAATTAGATGATTTCCAGTTCTTTCACATGTTGTAAGGAAAATAGAACAGGGAGTAATTATTAGGTGAAAAACCAAGAGAGGATCAACTTCAGGGAGATGTGTACAAGAGACAAGATGGCCAAAGTGGCTGCCACCTAATAAATCGGTGGGAGAGGGTGCAGGTGAGATAAGACAGGGAGGAGTTGAATTTATTTCTTTGTGTCATTGTCAGGGTCCTAAATAAAGGAAAGATATGAGTGGATACAGAGAGAGCTCTCTGGCTGCTGTGGAGATAAACTTCAAAGAAGCTCAGGAAAGGCAGGCTGGCTGGCTAGGAGCCTGCTACAGAAATCTTGGTGAGAGGTGATGGGGGCTGGGATCAGTATTTTTAAGAGTGAGGGTTATAAGATGTGAAAGGTTCAATCAAGATGAGGAGCATCCATGTAATTTTTTTTAACTATTATAAAAAAGAATTTTGGAATACGAGATGTTAATAAATACGGAAATCTGTACCTAGGTATTCTATCATATTGCTTTGTGTGTCACATTCTCTTTTATAAATCAAAGCAAATCGTTTAAAGTAAACTAAAAAGTAATTTAAAATACCTTAAATAATGACCCAGATTATAATCAGTGATTCCCATTCCCTTAAGGACCACGACAATACCAAACACCCCAAATCTGCCACCAGAGTGGGCCTTCCTGGGCATTGGGACCTTGCTGGTTTTAACCTGTGGTCTCTGTTATGGATGTAAAGTTTGGATCCCCACAAGTTGCATGTGTTGAAGCCCTACTTCCTTTAACATGATGATATTTGGAGTGGGGGCTTTGGAGGTAATTAGGGTTAGATTAGGTCATGAGATGAAGTCCTCATGAGGGGATTAGAGATCTTATAAGAAGAGGAAGAGAGAGGACACTGGGTTACTCAGGTAGTCAAGCATCTGCCTTTGACTGAGGTCATGATCTCAGCGTCCTTGGATAGAGCCCCTGGGTTGGGCTCCCTGCTCAGCAGGGATTTTGCTTCTCTCTCTGTCTCTCCCCTCTGCTCATGTGCTCACTCTCTCAAATAAATAAATACAATATTTGAAAATAAAATAAAAAAGAAGAGGAAGAGAGAAAGATACATGCACAAGGAAATGCCATGTGAAAACACAGAAAGACCGCGGTCATCTGCAAGCCAGGAAGAGAGCTCTCGCAGGAACTGAATCAGCAGGCATCTTGATCTTGGATACCCCGGCCCCCAGAACTGTGAGAAACAAATAAATGTCCCTGGTATTTTGTTATGGAAGCCTGAGCTAAGACTCCCATGCAGTGTTTTCACTTAGTGAAGTACTTCCACCAGCACAACACACAAGCCACCAGGCATTCCCTCATTTCCGTGACTGAGGGGATCATGGCATGTTCTTACATTTGGATTTAGGAATATTTGTGCCACTGAGCACGGCACCCGATTACCTACTCAGTGCCTCACAGCATCCTACAAGACTAGCTGTCAAAATGTTCTACCATCTTCCCCTGGTGAAGCACAAACAGCTCTGCAAATTCCGACATCACACTACAGTACGTCTGCATATCTCAACACCTGAAACCTCACACTGTATCTGTATTTTTTAGCTTAATATGCACGTGCAGCTTAGCTTCTTCACACGATGATGGCAAACTTTTCCACGTGCTGCCAGGATCACTGCAAAGTGTTGGGCACCACAGGCATACAGCAGGACAACCCACCTGCCTGCACCGTCCTGCCTTATAACGGGGGTACAAGCAGTTCTACCTTTTCCCAAATGCCTAATGATATCCATCTTCAGAGATACATGAGCGTTAAACACACAGGTAACAATGCTCTGTCTACAGGAAAACTACGAAGCAGAAAATCTGACATTACTCCTACGGTACACGGGCAGCTTTTTAATGTAAATCGTGGGCATGCATATTGCAAACTAATAAGGTACAACAAACAGGAAACAGAATAATCCCTCCCAGTCCACAAAGCGATTCCTTCTAGAAAGTAAGAGGAAAAAACAAGGGCACAAAACACAAGCTGTGTAAGCACAAAGGACAGAGAGAGAAACTGAAAATAACTCTGAGTTCAAAAGCATCTTCTTTGGGTCAGAGCTAAAAGATAAATAAATAAATAATTTTTAAAATTTCTATAGTCAACAAATACTGTATCCGCCACACATTCATTTAGCTCAGATGATGAATACCTACAAGGAACAACATGTATATTCAAATTCAGATGAATATCTGCTAAGGAGCTTCAGAGAACAAGCAAAAATGACATCTACTATTGGTTCAAAAATCTGTTCAATTGTTTTCAAAACTCTCATCCTCACTTTCAAAAGATAAAATATGGGGAAGCGTTTGTAATGACTAAGATGCTATAAAGCTCAAAGGAATAGCTTTGCTTGTATCTCCTCCTACACCCTGTTCAACTCAAGACAGAACTTCATCAGGCTGTCACCCTTCTCTCTCCCACCTGCAGCTCTATCACCCGCCATCCTGGTAGAAAATACATATTCTGGGACGCCTGGGTGGCTCAGTGGTTGAGCGCCTGCCTTCAGCTCAGGGCATGACCCCGGGGTCCCGGGATCAAGTCCTGCATTGGGCTCTCCGCAGGGAGCCTGCTTCTCCCTCTGCCTGTGTCTCTGCCTCTCTCTGTGTGTCTCAAGAATAAACAAATCTCAAAAAATGCATATTCTGACAAGCCACTAGGAAACCACATAAACTCATATGATTTAACTGTGTAACTGTAAAGTATTTACGTTTAGTACTGGAAGATCTTGAGTCTTAGTCGCAATCATAGAATGCATTTTAACAGAGTTGGCACATGGAAGGAAAGGAAGGATTTCATATAAGTGACTTGAAGTAAGGTAGCATGGCACCCTGAGCTTGAAATCCAAGTTTGGACAGGATAGATACAGCTACTCTTCAACTAGAGAAAATGGCTCAACCACTCAGAGGGGGGCAGATGATCTGGGCCTGGAATATCCTGTCATTTGCTACTCTTTATATTGCTTCTTCAAAATTCATCCTCAGCCTAGTTTGTTGACTGAATGGACTGATCAATGAAAAATTGACCAGCACATCAAAAAATTGTGTTGCCAAACTAGTTTAAGCTTCCTGTTCCCTCTCACTTCTTAAAATTTCCACACTTCTCGGGTGTTACAAGCCCCTCAGCTCTCTATCAGAGGTCACCAGAACACAGTCTTCTGTCTCTACCATCCATATTTGTGGAGGGAGGAGGGATGTCAGTTTCCCCAAAGGTCAGTTTCCCTTTGCCCCATAACCTCTTACACTCTCTTTGGTTTGGGGGATTCACATGTACAAGCTACCAGCACCCCAGGAACCGCTCAACTGTTGCAATGAGAAACACAGAATCACTATATAATTCATCACACAATCTTCCAGCTAAATTTAAAAAAGGGGGGGGGCTGTCTCTGAAAGTGCTACAAGCATAAGCAAAACCATGATTAGCATATCCACTCGAGTACCTAAAACTTCACTACTGACTAAATAACATACCCACTGAGAGGATATGAACTTGCCTTCTGAACTTCCTTCAAAAGTTTTGAGAATAGGGGACAAATTAAAGTTTTTTTCATAACTTTACACACGACTTCATCCTATTGGAAGCCTACAGTTAGAGTGATAAGAATTCTCTGAAAACTTCTTCAAATATTTAAGGAAATATGTTCAAAAAACAGAAGCCAGCTACAGTTCACACTTCTAAAACTGTTCTGATAAAGCCTTCCAGGCGCCAGACTCAGCAGCCCACTATGAGAAAAAATAATATTCTGGGGACATTTCTATAGACTTCAATCCGTGAGGAACAATAGGGCTTCGTTTTTACTACTCTTTTAAGCAGCACATATCTTTGCAAAAAGAAAAAAATAGAACTTTTTTGGGAGCCAATTTGATATGAAACAATTTTTGAAGTGATATAAAGAAATAACAGGAATTACTTCCAGTGATGGTATCCTCTAAGTGATACCCAATGGCATGGAATATAGCAGTATCTTTACAACCAGTAGGGGAATGAGCATTTCATAATCATATTAATAATGGAGGTCAGACAAGAAAGTTTTACAGACAAGAAAATCTTTTGACTCCAGCTCATCAAAAAAAGAAAGCCAAAACCCTGCTTTTGAAGCACATCACAAATTTCAGGGAATACATTTTATACTGAACTGCTTGTCATGATAATGCTTCCCAAAGCATTTTTACATTTATTATCATATCACAATCATGAAAACACTGTAAATGTTGATCCTAATGAGCAAGTGACCAAATAGGGACACATGCAAGGTCACAGGAGAAAGCAAACAATTTCATTATGTGGATCCCAGAATCCAGAACCCTAATTCAGTATTCCCTTCAGAAGTGCCCAGTTCCCAAAATCCACAAAAAGCAACCAAACCAATCCTAGTTCATGAACCACTTTTGACAATGAGAACAAGACTACACATAGCCCATCATGATTAATGGAGTATTTACTATGTGCCAGTTATTGGTCCTAGGATTTGAGAATCAATGATAAAAAGACAGATGATCAGTATGGAATGGGGGTGGAGAGATACATAGTCCTAGGTGACCAGAGAGAAAGGTACATGTACCCAGTGGGTACACACAGAATATGATAGGTGTAATACATGTATGGGGACAGCTGGGGGGCTCAGTCGGTTAGCCCTCTGACTTGACTTTGACTCAGGTTGTGATCTCAGGGTCCTGGGATCCAGTCCCCATGGAGCTCCATGCTCAGCGCAGAGTCTGCCTGAGAATCGTCTCTCCTCTCCCTCTGACCACACCCCCCCCACTTGCTCTCTCTTTAAAATAAATCTTTAGAAAAAAGAAATATATATATGTATCTATATCAGATCTGTGAGGTAGAAAATCATATATTTGCTTAAGAATGACATCCTAACTTGCTTTTCCCAAACATCCTGAAACACTGCTTCAGCAGCCACACAGAGGATGACTATGGCACATATGCAGAGCTTCCACCTGTGAGCCCCAGCTGCGGCAAACACCTGACCTGTCGCACACAGGTCCTGAGACAGTACAGGAGAGTAATTATGCTTCATGGGGAGAAAGCAAAGGCCAGAATTAGAGAAAAAATATGTTATCTTTATTATTTAACAGTAGAGATTGCTAAGATGTTGGAGGTTCACAAATATACTAGGTTCTCTGCTATGTATATGAGGTCCATAGTTTCTTTTTTTTTTTTAAGGTTTTATTTATGCGAGAGAGAGCAAGCGCACACCCAAGCAAGTGGGGGAAGGGGTGGAAGTGGAGGGAGAGGGAAAGAATATCAAGCTGACGCTGCATGAAGCATGGAGCCTGACAGAGGGCTCAGTCTCACGATCCTGAGATCACGATCTGAGCTGAAACCAAGAGTTGGAGGCTTAACTGACTGAGCTACCTGGACACCCCAGGGTCCACAGTCTCTTAATCTGCCTTCAAAACAACCTGAAAACACAGGGATTATCTCCCCTCTATCAACATTGGCACTCAACAGTAACGTAACCACTTGCTAAAAAAAAAAAAAAAAAAAAAGGAAAAGTTGAGATATGAACTCAGTCAAGTCAGGATACGACTATTAAATGCTCCCTCCACCATTTGCTCCATTGCCATAGTTACTACTGAAACCCACAAAATCAGCGACCAAGAGAATGCTCCCTTAAAGAGGAAAAGGGAACAGATTTAACTATTAAGTTTTAGAATTATTCTTCAAAAGTAAGAATAAAATGAGGAATAAACTGATAAAATACAGCAAAGCGTAATATAACTACTTTAGAAAAATAATATAAATTAATATGAAATGGAGCATAAACCAGTTGAGAAATATGCAAAAGATACAAAAAGAAAATTTACAGTAGAATTACAAATGCATCATAAACTTATGTAATATTTAACCTCAGCCATAGTCACAGCAAAGAAAATTAAATCTCAGGAAAACACAATTTTCCCCCTAATTGGAATGTGCCGCCTGGGTTTTTGTTTTGTTGTTTTGGGGGGTTGTTTTTGTTTGTTTGTTTGTTTTGTCTTTAATTATAATACTCAGTTGTTAAAATCATGGGAAAACTGGCACACTTCTGTCTTGCCAAAGGAAATGTAAATTATATAACCTTTCTGCAGGACACATTGACAACATGTATCAACAGCCTTGAAAACACTCAGTTCTATGAAGTAATCTACAGAAAATAGCCTGATGAAAACTATTTAGCTTTAATCACGGTATCATATATACTACCAAAAAATGAAAATGCCACCAATGTCGCAAAATAGGAAGTTATTTAAGTAAATGATGTTACATAAAGGTATGGAAAACAGACACTAAAAATGAATACAAATTATATGAAAAAGGCTGCTTTACATGTTAAACAGTAACAAGACAGAATATGAGGACTCTTCTAAATTTAAAAATGTATATGGATCAGCATTTCTACTAAAAACAGTCATTTCTGTGGCTTCACATCATGTATGAACTTTAGCTTCCTTTCATCACTCCTGCATTTTCAATTTTTTATGATCATGCATTACTTTTGAAAACAATAAAAGAAGAAAACAATATTCAAAAAAGAGAAAAATATTTCATTAATATGCTGCACATTCTCAAGAAGACACCAACTTGCTAAAACTACTCAATACATCTCTTGAATTTAAGAATGGAGAAAATCTAGCTGTAGCACTGAAGAGGATACATGTAATAGACACTCAATAAAGAACGCATGTTGTTGATTTCAGTCAAGCATTCAACTAATTAATGAAATTTATCCCAAAGCAAAAATATAGTATTCTTCTCAAATTTAAAGGCATGCTTTTCTTTTTTTTCTGTGTAATGATGTAATACATAACAACTATTATATATTTGGTGGGCAGATAATATACAAAGAGCAAAACACTTGAAACCCTGTCATAAGCGCTATGTTGTGTTTGTATAGGTGTATATACGGGTATGTGTGCTGGGTATCATATTCAATATAATTCACTGCCTTGCTTTTCTTCTTAACCCTTAGTGTTAAAAACACTCCCCAGTTTCTTGGAAGAGATAATTCCTAACTGTTATCATGTTCCTTTGGATAGAGGTGTCATAATATATTTATGCATTTATGGTGGATGTAACATTATTACTCTTTTGGAACCCAACTCAAGCCAAACAGTCTGATCCACACACTACCAGCCCCAGGCTTCCTGTGACACCTTCCATGACCTGGGTAAACATGACATGATTTCTACTGTCTCTGAGACTTTTCAGATGATGCCCATTTCACCTTTCTGCTTTTCTGGAAATCTCTACCTCCTTATACAGTGACTCAAAACAAAAGAAAAAATCCACACCAGAATCAGCACCAATGAGGGCGGTGTTAGAGACAAGACACTGAATTTTGGCTTTTTTGTATTTGGGAGAGTTGGTTTGCTGCCAAAAACGTTGCTATTCTTGGAAATTAAATTATTGCATTACTGAAAGTAATGACTGCTAGGTTACTCTAATGTTTGAAAGTCCAAACAAAATATTTGAGAAAGAAGAATAACATTTATTTTAAGAAGTAAGCTTTTATAAGGTTGAGTAGTCATGCTCGGATTCAAATAAAACTTAGAAATTCACTTTTTTCTTCTTTCTTGACAGAGTCTGTTATTGCTCCTATTAAAAGTTAAAACATTAAATGCCAACCAAACTCAAATTATCTACACTGGGATAGAAAGTACCTTATAGATAACAGTTCGCATGAGATCATTATTTATATATAGTTTGGGAAGTCAGATTTTGACATTGTCCCTTTTATACCCAATTCCTACCACTTACAAGGCCATCCAATTATTGGTAGTCAAAAGTCTAACATGGAGAGTAGGGAGGAAACACCGAGAATGAGTTATTTTAAAGTTGGCAATACATAAATCAGCTGAATTTCATGGACCGTACTCTCTATAAATCAGCCAAGGCATTGGACACTCCCCTGATAATTTCTGATACAGTGTCAAAATACCATAAAATATTTAAAGAGCTCAACTTCTAAGCAAAATACTATGGAAGCTATTATATTAAGAATTCTACAACCAGAATTCTTTATAAACCATGTCAGTGAGGCACACTTCTTGCCTACTTCTGATATTTTTTCCAGGTAAAGGGAACTTAATTCATGTGATATTCTGGCCTCCCTCCAACCCTTCACTTTCTCTGTTTCTGAAAAATAAAGGAAGCACCTTGGCTAGTTCCTTGCTTCTTCCTCTAGAGATCTTTCTGCCTACAGAGAGACAAGGCTAGGCTCTAGGGCTCAGATCAGCTCTGTCCTGCAGGAAGAGAGGAAGGCCAAGGTCCTGTGATGACAGAATTAAATTATATCTATTCTTCATCATCTAATGCTAGAAATTAAGCATCTCACTTAGTAATATATCTGTATGATACAAAATTTGTGGAAATTTTGACACTTATATTTAACCAAACATACTTGGATCACTGCTTACGTTGAGCCAAAAAACAGGAAGGTCTTATTATAACACGTATTTTACTCTGGTAACTTACAATTAGAGTTCCCACAACAACACATAAATTTGAATATAAATAACCGTATTTATTGTCAAAATGTTTTTTTTTGACTTAAGATAAATTAGTCTCTTGTTACACAGGTCACATTCCATTAACAAATTTTAAGGTATATCTAAACATTATTATAAAAATTATGCTGCTAAAGATCATGTTTTTTCTTTGAAGGAGCTGGGCATAATCAAACCCACAGGAGCTAAGCTCTTTACTAAACTAAAGGTACCCAGAGTAAGAAAACAAGTGAAAATTACTATTTATTGTCAAAAAAGGTACCAGTACACACACTTTCACTTCAAAAAGTTGATTTTTAATGGGGGGAGTGGGTCTTCTCTTTAAAGAATAAATTCAACCTTTTAAGGTTTCTTTCCTTTTTGTTACATTGCTATTATGCTGGGATTCATGCCCTGTGGTTCCAAACAGAGGACAGATTTAATATGTGACCTCACAGAAAGGGAGGCCGTGTTTCTTCAACTATCTATAATATTTTTTGTATGAATCTTGTAGAAAACTTGATATTAACCAGATGAATAGTACACAACACTAATAGAGAATATCAAAATTTTATAATTTCTGACTCTTTGATTGGCATCTTTTTTAAAAATAATGGTGCTGGGAGATATAATTTACTTCTCTTTTAGCTTAACTAATATATATTTTAATATGTAAAGGACTGGTATGTTGTAGATTAGAGAACTTAATATACCTCATATGAAAATCTGCACAATAAAGTAACATTACAATAGGAGTAGGGAGAGAATATATACATTTAATAGCCTTTGTTAGAGAGAGGCCTATATAACATATTTAATAATACACAAATGAAGCATAAGTATCCATCTTGCAATGAAACGCCGGGACACCTGCACCCTGATGTTTATAGCAGCAGTGTCCACAATAGCCAAACTGTGGAAGGAGCCTCGGTGTCCATCGAAAGATGAAGAATGGATAAAGAAGGTGTGGTTTATGTATACAATGGAATATTACTCAGCCATTAGAAATAACAAATACCCACCATTTGCTTCGATGTGGAACTGGAGGATATTATGCTGAGGGAAATAAGTCAATCAGAGAAGGACAAACATTATATGGTCTCATTCATTTGGGGAATATAAAAAATAGTGAAAGGGAATAAAGGGGAAAGGAGAAAAAATGAGTGGGAAATATCAGAAAGGAAGGCAGAACATGAGAGACTCCTAACTGTGAGAAACGAACTAGGGGTGGTGGAAGGGGAGGTGGGGACTCTGGGGGGGGTGACCGGGTGACGGACACTGAGGGGGACACTTGATGGGATGAGCACCAGGTGTTATTCTAAATGTTGGCAAATTGAACACCAATAAAAATAAATTTATAAAAATAAATAAATAAATAAATAAGTACCCATCTTAACATGCAGATACAGATCTCTTGTGTCTACGCAAATGTTTATAATTTACAAGCCACTTACACTTTCAATTAATCCTGAAATAAATCTCCTCAGATATTCTATCCTTTTGTACCCATTTTACTGCTGAAAACCAACCAACAAAAAACTAAGGTCTAAGTAACACATAAATGGCCAACGTCACAGCTAAAGAAGAGACAGAGCTGGGATCCACCCAAAGCCAGCACTCTGGCTTTGAATATATATATATATTCATTGTGGGTCAGAACCCAACTTTTTTCTCTAGAAATATATTTGTGACAGGAAATGACAATTAATGGAATAATAAGTTTCAATAGATGTAATTCATTTTACAGATCACTTTCAGGAACCTCACCAAGGGATACATGTGAATATGTCTCTAAGATGAAAAGCTTCTAGGAAGCACTGTTTGTAATTTATCAAAAACTAATTGATACAGAATATAACTTCAATATCCTAATATAGCTAAGACATTTCCTACAAAACAGTTATCCGAGATATGGAGCTTGAGATCATACTTAACAGCTCAGTGATCAAAAGATAAACAACTGGAAGTGTCATAACTACACATTTTTGTTACGAGTCTTCACATTTTTAATGGACTAAAAGCACAGTAGGATAAAATACTTCTGTGACTTTCCTGTGTTAAGAGGTACTGTTTTTTTTTAATAATAAATTTATTTTTTATTGGTGTTCAATTGAGGTACTGTTTTTGAACATAATTAGATTCATTAAACCCAACCAGGCAGCTTATTAATCAGTAGGCTAGATTGGCAGACAATGGGATAGAAACTATTTATCTATGACACATTTAATATTTTACATTAATACAAAAAGCTGTTGCTCTGGCATATAATCAGATAAACTTGAAGCCAGCAACAAGTATCATGAACTGTTCCCACTCAAATTAACTTTTCACCTACATTCACATAACACTTTTGACAAAGCTTATGTTCAGGAGAGCACCACCTTTATAATTATATGTCAAAAGTAATGTTATATTTGAGAATATGGTAACTTCATTTTTAATTTTAAAGGTCATTATGAAAGTGACATTATCCTTAGAAATTATTTAACAAAACTATAAATTGCATTTTCCAACTAATTTCATTTGAATTTCATTTTCTCCCTGATGAACCATTTCACTGGGAGAAAGACTTGGCTTGTATTCTACTGTGGAGGATGTGAAGTTGATGGAAATATTTTTTTTTTTAATAGGGTATTATTATTTTTTTTAATTTTTATTTATTTATGATAGTCACAGAGAGAGAGAGAGAGAGAGAGAGAGAGAGAGAGGCAGAGACACAGGCAGAGGGAGAAGCAGGCTCCATGCACTGGGAGCCCGACGTGGGATTCGATCCCGGGCCTCCAGGATCGTGCCCTGGGCCAAAGGCAAGCGCCAAACCACTGCGCCACCCAGGGATCCCGGAAATATTATAATTTGACAGTGCATGACTTTTATTACAAACAATGAAAACATTAGTGACATCTATAATGATTAGGTTGTACAACTACACAAACATTCACCAAATTAAATAACTCCTTTCTGCAAGACTATGACAATTTTATTAGGGCAACAACCTCATGTACTTACTACAATTGCCATTCAATCAGGTACTATCATTTTCAATCCACAACATGACATAAAACTCACATATACAACACGTATAGTGCTGCTCATGCTCATCAGCTGCTCTCTGCATACACACATAAGCACAGAACAGTGTCTACTAGTCCTTTAAGTATCGTGTTTAAAACTCAACAGTAGACTCAAAAGGAATAAAGAAAAATGAACGTCTACCCCATTTATTGCTTCTTTTTGAAAGAAATTTTATATTAAAACAAGGCAGCAAGTACAACAGTGTGTTCAAAGTGCTCTTGTAAAGTTTTCTAGATGTGAACAAGCTGAAACTAACACAATATAGGTAGAGCTAATCAATCGCACTGTTCAGTTAACTCAAGCCGTATGGAGCTTGCTAGCCTTCCTGCAACACTGAGACTTGCTAGCTGTGTAATTACAGCCTCCCAAATCTCACCATCTAACTCCAAACGCAAGCATCTTCATCCAAGTCCTGAGATCCTGTGACCCACAGGGCAGTGAGGACGCCACTTAACATTTTCCCCAAAACATTGAAAATGGATTCTGCATGTGGCAAAGAGAATTTAGGGCAGTTTAAAGCATCCAGTCCACACTGGAGGATGCCCGCCCCTACATGTCATACTTCTCAGGGACCGAGCTCCCCATGTCATGCTCAGGTTCATCCTTGTAATTCAACCTAAGTCTTATCAAACACTCCTCCGTGGGATTTTAGAAGCGGTGCAGCCAGAATGCCTTTTAATCCTGGAGGTGAATTACTAACTGCCAAGAGAGGAACTGGTCTACCACCGGACGCAGCCGAGCTGATGGAAAGATGCACAATGAGACAACTCCTGGGTAGTGTGACCAGCTCCCTATTTTCATCGAAGTCGGTGCAGAAAATTGCAAGCACCTTAAATATTGGTCATATAGCTCCGAAAAGTGAAAATCTACGCATGTCAGGCCCCACAGTATGCTTGTAACATGTCCCTTTTCTCCACCAACATCTTTGCTTGATGACATTAGGCATGCATGTTAACAGCACCTTTCAGGGCCAAAGCAAATCAGATCAGATCAACCCAAGCACACAAGGGGAACAAAACAGCTTGGAATCACAACCTGCTCCTCTTTTTTCTGTGTTTCCACACCCTTCACTTCCCTCCGTGTACATCTCAGCACAACTTTAGGCATTCTGGAAGTAGCTGATCTTTGTTGGAAACACACACACACACATACACACACACACACACACCCCAAATCCCTAAGACTGCTTCCCTACCACACGACTTGGGAAGCTGCATCACCTCTCTAGTGACTTGATTCTGAACGTAGCGGCTCCAACCAGCTGAGCAGCAATCGATGCAAACGCATCACACACCAGAATAAGAGCAAGGTCGGTGAAAAGGGAAAGCAGCTTTGCTCTCAGCCACTAATTACCTACCACCCGAATACCGCGTCGCAAGCTCCCACACACAGACAGGGAGCTGCCCTTACCAGACACCACTGGGCGCAGTGCTGCCCTTGCACAAGTGTGCAGAGGTGCTTGGAGACTCAGTATCCCTCCCTTGTAGAGGAGAAAAGTCTGACTTAGAGACAAGGGAAACACACACAGGCCCCAAACTGGTGGGTCTTATGGATGCAGAATTCCAGCCTAGATCCTCTTGGGTCCCATCTTGACTTCCTTGCCATCTGCAGGATATCCATGGTGTCCTGAATCCTCGTGGGCTCCAAGTCAGGCCCTTTATCACTGTAGACATGTACCAGTGAGGAAACGGGTCTGCCCCTAAACACATTCCTCTGCATGCTGTGGAGCTCTGGAAACTTGAGGAAACAATGTGTTAATGAAGGCAAAGTCTTCTTGGGTTATTTTACAGACAATCCTCCTCAGAAATTGGCGATAATTAGCATTCTGGCTATTTTTCCAAGGCTGAATTCCTCAGAGGTGAAGCAGTGCAACTTTGCAATACCTGAAGCAGAAATAATTTATGTTATGAGCACAGGGAATCATCAAACAGCCACCAAAGGGCATCCACTTAGAAGCTGGGGCCCAACCTTGTAAGACAACAAAGCAAACCACGCTCATGCCCTCTCCGGAGGGAAAGTCCAGGACAGCTCCTGGCTCAGGCAGATTGCCAACCCGTCCACACACGGAGGAGCAGTACCTCCAGTTAGAGACGGTGGAGAGGCCCTCACCTCTGAACAGAGCCAGTGGAGCAGAGCAGGAGATGGGCCTCACGCCCCGACTCTGGGTTCCTGTTCCATTGTCCCCTCAGATGGAAAAGACATTCTGAGATGCATCTTGTTCCTCCTGGATCAGCTTCCTTTTGTTATTGTAACAACTCCAAATTTAGTTCCTTAAGACAAAACAAAATTATGCTCCTACAGTTCTGGGGGGGGGGAGGGCAGAAATCCCATTAGCACCCTCTGGGGGCAGGAATTGTGGTGTGGCCAGGCTGCCTTCCTTCTGGGGGCTCCCTTGCCTTTATCAGCTTTCCAAGGCACCTGCCTTCCTTGGCTCCTGGCCCCAACACTCTAATCTGCACTTCTGACAGCAAATTTCTTCTCGGACTGATCCACCTGCTGTCCTCCCTTGGGAGGCTTTAGGGTCAAGTCCATGTCCTTGTCTCTTTCAGATTTGGGAAGCCATTGGCATTTCTCAGCTTGTGGCTCCTTCCTTGGCCTTCAAGGCAGCAGCAGAGCGTCTCCAAATCTCTCTCCCCTTCCAGCCCCCCACCTCTTTTCTCCTCTCTCCCCCAGATGTCCTGTTACTGCTCCTCTTCTGCCACTGCCACCTGAGGAGGTGCTCTTGGGCATGGCATGGGCATCAGCATTGAGAGTGTGAGAAATGTGTGAGTGTGCGTGTGAGACAATGTGTATAGTATAATGTGTGAGCATGTAAGCAGTGTGTGTAATGTGGCCAAATGTGAAAGCACGGGTAACTGTGGTGAGAACATGAGTGTGTGGCATGTGAGGGTGTGAGTGTGTAGTGTGGTATGTGGGTGAGTGAAAGCATGAGTAAGTGGCGAGAATGTGTAATTATGGTGTGTGAGAGCATGTGAGTGTAAGGATATACCATATGTGAGAGCATGAGTAAGTGGCATGGGGGCATGAGTGTGTAAACGGCGTGTGTAGTGTGGTATGTGGATGTGAGAGCATGTGAGTACATGAGTAGTGTGTGAGAGTGAGGGTGGTGCAAGCCTGCAGGTGGGCAGTGCATCCTAGTGCACATGGTGGAGCGAGCCGACTTCAGCACGTGTGGTCTCCACACAGTAAGAAGCCACCTACCCAGACTCTTCTCTCCGCCAGACAAAGCTGCTTCACCTGCCATCCAGCACGAGCGCGCACTTCCCTGGTTTGTCCTCCTGCCTCCTTCTCAGCTCCTCCTCCGTGTCCTTTCATCTGTTATCACCTTCTCGATTTGGACTTCCCTAACCACACCTCCTCCCTTCGCCATGGGTGACCTTGACCCACAATATGGCTGGCATTCATGGCTGTTTGCCCACTGAAAATGCTCAAATTCTCCTGGCCTCAACCCGGTGATCCCATCTGACTCAATACACCTGCTCGCCTGAGCTGAAGGTATTTGAAACTTGCCATATAAAAGAAAAAAAAAAAAAAAGCTAAAATCAGGATCTTTCTTCCCAGAAATCCCCACTCCTGATCTTACCCACCTTGGGGAAGTGGTAAGTGGAAAAAATCCCTGGAGTCAACCTTGGCTTCTTTCTCTCATCCTCCCTCCAACTCACCAGCAGGTCCAGTTGACTGTACCTGCAAACTTAACCCAAACTGACTCCTCTGCTGCCAGCACCCTTCTAGACCACTGGATTGTGCAATAATATGTTAACGTCTCCCTGCTTCACGCTTGCTTCAAGAGGCTATCCTCAAAGTAGCAGACAGAGTGACCCTTGAGCTCAGACATGGCCCCCATAAGTAGAGCCTACAAAAGAGATTTGGATGTTCACAAAATACTGAAGGAGTTCTCTCAGGGGGGAAAAGAAATCCGTAGGGAAGTAGGGGACACAGAATAACAAGGAGACAGAGCAGAGCCAGGATGGGGTCTCAGTGAAGTCTGGCCTTAGCTTGACCCACAGCAGGGAGGACTGAAGAATAAGCCATGAACAGAGCCATCAGCCCTCGACACAAGAGCGGTCTCGGTCATGTGCTAGGGACCAAGCGTAGATCTGGTCAACCATGGGGCGATACCCCAAAGAAGGTGGCAGCCGAGGGCCCTCAGCCATCAGCACTCACTGGGTGGGAGACACCCTGCCTCCCAGGCGGAGGGCACCTGGGTGGGTCAGCTACAGCTAATAGAACAGCGCTTTTCAGACATCAGCATGCATCAGAATCATCTGAGGGAGGGTTGCCAGGTTTAGCAAATAAAAATAGAGGCCACTCAGGTAAATTTGAATTTCAGATAATTAAGTACTTTCTTCGTATAAGTGTGCAACATTGCAGAGGACATAGTTACATAAAAAATTATTCATTGTTTGTCAAACATATTCAAATTTACCTGGGCATGCTGTATTTTGTCTCTCCCTTGGAGGGGCTCAGTGAAAGCAGGTTGTCCCAGATTCCGGAGATCAGGGATGAGGTCTGTGCATATGCCCTTCTATGAACCTCCCAGGTTTAGCTGATTCTGCTGATTGGGGGACCTCAAACATGCTCAAAATGCCTTTTGTCGTCTAAGAATGTAAGTGTTGCTCAAACACTTCTAGGGCTCTCCATCACCGTTAAGGAAAACCCAAAGTCCTGACAAAGGCTTGCAAGGGCCCAGGCCCCCTGGCAATAACCTCTCTTGCCACGCCTCCTAATTGCTTCCCTTGAGCTCTGTACAGAAACTGGCTGCAGGGCTCTTTCTTGAACCAGGCAGGGTCCAAGCCCAGGACCTTTGCACCAATAGTTCCTCCTCCGTTAAATGATTATCCCCTAAATAGATGCAGGGCCGAGACACCCCTCCTTCCACCATCGCATAATTCTACATTTGACCCGATTTTAAATTGCACCATGCACCCCCCCCCCCACATCCCCGCTGACCTGCTCTGCAGCACCGTCTCCATCAGACAAGCAAGAAAATAAATCATCGCTTATTGTCTACCTCCTACCACTGAACTGGCAGTTCCATGAGCACGGAGATTGGCGTTGATCAGACCCACTTCTATTCACAGTGGGACTATCCTCTGCCAGCACTCAAGAGGTGCTCAACCAATGTGTGGGATAGGAGTTTACAGACAGGGAGCTGCCCTAACCAGACACCACCCACCGGGCGCAGCACCATTCGTTCATTCTGCAAATGCTGGAATTAAATCGCCCTGAGCCCTAGGCACAAGGAACCATCTGCAGAAAGCATCTCTTTTGCAAATGTGTAGAGCGTCCACGTGTGTGGGGAAGGGGAACAGGACTTTGAAAATGCTGCTGCGAAATGACTCTAAGCAATCCGATTAGTCCACGATGGCCAGCTACTTATTGTTGTTTCTGAATGAATAATCAGGCAATAGCGACAGGTGGGAGGTACGTCCCATCCCCCACAACCCGCACCCAATAGTGTCGCAAAGATGAGGCTCAGAGCCCATTCTGACAAAGCACACACGCGTGCATTAGCAATCAGCACCAAGCAGCCCTATACTCTATTTTTGCAAGTTCAGAGAGTTCCCTACACTTTGTCCCCAAGCATTGCAGAAACGGCGTGTAATTTTCACTGAGTAAATGCAGTCTCTTGAAGGCAGGATGAGCCAAGCCTTTCATCTCTTCAGGGGATTTGAGACCTCCTTAAAAGCAGAGAGGCTGAGGAAGGAGAACCTAGCCCCGCAATCTGCTCTCCACACAGCGGGCAGGGAAGATGCTGGGCTGATGGGCCACTCGGTCCTGAGGTCCTCAGACCCTGTTCCTCCAACAGCAGTGGCATCCACATAGTATTTCAAGCCGGCCACGTGGCTTAGCCATTGCTCACGGTGCTGAAGTCACTTCTAACGTCCCTTAGAAACAGATGAAGGCATTTAAAGAGCTTGGTGGTCCTCTCTAGAGAGTAGAATCTCGTTAAAGTGACTGCAGTTACCTAGAGGCCCCAAGGGTGTAGACTAGAGGTATACAAACACCTTATGCTATTTATACTGAAATATTTTTATTTAAACTACATATAGACAATTTACCACATGTCTACATATTAACTTTAAAACGTGTTAGCGAAAATCATCAGCACATGTATCAATTAAGGCATCACAAATGAAATAATTTCAAGAAGCTTCGATCTCCCATCAAAACTGGCAACCGAACCCCAAACCGTGTAATCCACTGAACTCATTGCGTTGGCCAGTCCTGAGGATAAATACAATGAGATAAACCTACCACCACCATAGAGTGATTGGATTCCAAATTCTTAACCCTACAAACAATGTATGATTACAGTTTTCACCTTTGGAACTACCTGCCATCTTTTAAGGGGTCCTAACAGTAAAAACCTGACATTTAACTCCTTAAATAGGAGGTAATCAGACTTCTAAAAAAAGTTTCCGCGGGCCTAGCTGGTGAGCTTGTTCATAATTAAGACACAGAGGTACACATTTAACAAATCTCACAAAACTCTTAGCCTTTCTACCCCCAAATTAAAACAATGTGAATTAAGAGTAATAGGAAATGCTTCGGGTCTTTAAATAGGCAGAGTTGGAATATGTCTAGGGTGATTTGTAAATCTAAGTGGTTTAGAAACACTCAAGGGCATTTAAATAAAGCAAAGTGTTCCCTCCCTTACAGCTCCCAGCCCAAGCCCTACCAGCCACGGGAGTCCAGACCCTGGAAAGTCACTGTACCTTCCTCTGCAGGGATGACCACTTGACAAGATGAGCACTGGGCATTAGACTGTATGTTGGCAAATTGAGCTTCAATAAAAAATATAAATATACATATTAAAAAAAAAAAAGGATGACCAACCCCCAATTTGCCCAGGTTAGGAGATGTCCCAGGACACACAGAACTTCCAGTGGTAAAAGTGGGACAGTCACAGGCAGACAGGGATGCGTTGGTTGCCCTACCTGAACCCTCAGCTCTCCAAGGAAAATCCACCCCACCCCTGCCCCACCGTGGCTGTCCCCAGGGCCAGGGAGGACCTCCCAAAAGTGGTTTCCTCGTTCACAGTAAGCTGCTGAGCTGCAGAGAACTGTTGCCAAGTCTCTCCGACTGCTTTAACAGTGTTCACGTCTCTGACCCTGAAGACCCCAGCTGCCCCTCAGTAGCCCCCAAAACCCAACAGGAGGTTGGCGGGGGCAGGGCAGGTGAGAGGCTGCTGGCGCAGGTGGCTGTCCTTCCAGCTAATAGAGGGGGTGGGGAGAAGGCAGGCCTATAAAGAGGCAGGTTGCGGCCTCCTCCCTCCCGTGGGTATCTTGGCTGGTGTGAGCTGTTGGTCCAGCCCTGGGCGGTCAGATCCTGGTGGTCCCAGCGGGGCTGCCGGAGCTCTCTGATACGAGGGAGGGGGGTGGGGGTTGCTGGGCCTTTGTTTTCAAGCTGGCAAGGTTGGCTCTTCCTCTGGGTTCCTTCCTCCTGAGAAAGCTCCTGTTTTCTCTTGCTCTCTTTCACTCTGCTGAAGCCTAAGGAGGTTCCAGCCCGCAATAAGCCTGTTCGAACGCACCTCCACCGGCATGTCTGAGGCCTCCTTTGCTCTAAGACCTTTCTTTCCTTTTCTAAAGAGGATCGTAGGAGCAATTCCTTGGCTCCTGGGCTAAGGCGAAGTTCTCTTTCATCCAGCAGAACAGGGTGGGAAGGAGCCTGCTGGGTCCCTAAGGGCCCAGCCTGGGAGGGAATGCTAAAGCAGCCTTTCAAGAGCAGCCCCCTGGTACGCGGAAGCCGATGTTGGTGGGGGAACCATAGGCAGGGCCTCACAAAGCCTCTGAATCAGAAGTTGGGAAGCCTGGAGTCTGCGGTACAGCAGTCTGCAGCTCTCCGTGCCTGTCGTTCATGAGCGGAATTATTAACTAGGTCAGAACAAAGCGCTAGTGATGGTGGAGCAGGTGAACCTGAGCTCCCAACCCACGAGCAGCAGGCATCTTCCCTCCCCAGCACCAGGACTGGCTGCCCTGGGCACTAGACATGGTCTTCTAGATGCTTCTTCATTTACTTCTGTGGTCCTGGAGGTCTAGGTGGCTTCTTAGATCTGAATTTGTGATGATAGGGACCCCTCAACCCTTTTGTGGGCTGGCTCCGCACGGCACCAGATTAAGGAGGTGCTCAGCAGAATGGAGACGGGCAAAGATCTTTGAGGTTCAGGAAGCTGGTTCCTTTTCTGGGCTGTGACTAAAATAGGCTTTCTTCCTCAAATCTTGTCAACGCTGTCAGAGGGATTAGTCCTGCAGTGATGGGGGGGGTGTAGCTGTCCTCCAGAAAACCTTAAGGCCATCTCTAACTCGTGAGGGATAGGGACCTCCGCTCCTCTCCCTGAAGGGTTATCTGGCTACTAGTTCATTAGAACTAAATAAACCAAAGCTCTCCCCCAGCCCCTCTAACCTGGCAAGGGTTCAACATTCCTTGCTAGTTCTGCTTCTCTAGTCAGGTTTCATTCCCCAAGGATGAAGTGACCTGATCACTAGAAAAGAGAGGAACTAGGATCTGTTTGTACACTTACTCTCTCCTACAGAACCCCTAATCCTCACCTCGGGAGGGAGGGAAAGTCTTATCAGCTGGGGCTTTCTCAAAGCACAAGTCCCTGTTTGAAAAGGCATTTGGGCCCGGTTCTAATCAACTCATTAGATCTTGCTTCATGATGCTGGGAACTACCTGAATCTAGTTGTAGCCTGACTCCTTCCTATGCCTGTGAAGCTGAGCTTTCTTGTCTGCTTTGGTGCTGCTGCCCTCCCCTGTAAAACAAGGAGTTAGGGACTAGCTAGCTCTTGAGGTCTTCACAGACCCCACTTCAACATGGAGTGTGCCCAAAGTGTCCGGGCGCTAGCTGCAACACTTCTGTGGGTACTGGCGTGGGCCTCCGGCTGGAAGTGGCGTGCTAGCTGGATTGTGTGAGGCAGCAGCCAACACCGCCACAGGCGGCCAGCAGATGAGGCTCGTTCTAAATGCAGGTGATGTTGGCGTTCCTTGTGGGAAAGGGGGAAATGCAGAGGATGCAGAAGCCTTTGTAAGCCTGCAGCTCAGGGAGTGAAATTGCATGGAGCATAGTCTGGCTTAGCCGTCCTACCATAAGGGGTCTTTAGGTCCCCCTTATGGTGCACAGAACGCCGCAGTCCTGCTCATGAGCTTAGAGGAAGCCACTATGGATTCTCTTGCCTTGCTCCCAGCCCGGTGTCCTCCTATAGTGTGTCCAAGCTGCCATTTCCCCCATCCATCATTGTGCAGAAAAGTGGTCCTTAGCTTCATGCTGAAGTAATCCTTCCCAAACAGTAGGAGGTGGGTGGGTGGGTGACCACTTAGTCTTCATGGTGTTCCTCTAGGGAGGATCCTACTACAAAGCTAAGCCCCTAAGTGCCTTTGTGGTTTGGCCTTAACCTTGCCTTCGGAAATGTGGAGTAGAAGGTGCTTGGTTCTATTCGCTATATATCCATCTTAGATGGATCCTTAAGATCCAATCCTAAGGATCTTCTCAGCCATACTACACCCTCCACTCATACAACAATTAAGTGCATGTAAAGTATAGGTGTTGAGGCTGCTCTCTGAAGTCATGTGCAGCTGGGAGGTGAGCTTCTCTGGCAACTTGCACGCTGTCCCCTGAGATCTGTGCTGGGGCTCTAGATGCCACCCTATAAAGGGCAGGTGGCCTCTGGTGGGCCTTGAGAGGCTCTAGGTGCCTGCCGTACAGCCCCCTTAGTCTCCGGTGAGGTACGACTTATCCTAGATGAAAAGTCTGTTCAGACAGGCAGGCCTCAGATACCACGGTTTCTTGCACACCACCATAAAGCGGCTAAATGAACTTCTTGGTTGCCTGGAGCACGTAAGAGCTACGTTTATACTACACCATAGCCTACTAAGTGTACAATAGTCCTAAAATGCCTGAACTAAATCTCCCCAAAATGCTGTCCCCTGAACCTTCAGCTGGTCTTTCTGCTGGTGCAGTGTCTGCCCCAGTGCTGACAGCTGCCGACTGATTGAGTTCTTGGGACGACAATGAACTTAGCCGCATGAACGGACTCTCCTCCCACACGATTGCTCTGTGGCTATGTGCTGCTGTTCCACAGCATTTTACCCACGGAGCTTCCAAAACTGGAGTCGGTCCTCTTGAACCCTGCTATTACCTTATCAAGTAGGCTTATGGAAGAGTTCAAACTGCCATTTCAACAGGCTTCACAGCATCCTCGCCAGGAGTAGATTCCATCTCAAAAACCATGTTCTTTACTCCTCCCCGAGCCGCATCTATTCTCCCACTAGCTCTAGCATGAGATCATGGCTGTGTGGTCCCACGTTCAGGCTCCACTTCTAATTCTGTCTCTACCACATCTGAGGGGGCTTCCTCCACGGATGTCCTGAGCCCCTCAATCATCCATGGGGGTTGGATCCACTTCTGAACTCTTGTTCCTGTTGACATTTTGACCTCTTTCCAGGAATCATGAATGTTAATGGCCTCTGGAACAGTGAATCCTTTCCCAGGTTTTGAACTTCCTCTGCCCAGATCCACCTGCAGGCTCCCTGTCTACAGAAGCTATATCCTTACAAACTGTCTCCTAAGAGGACTTAAGTCAGAAATACTCCAACTGTGGGCTGCAGAATAGAGGTGGTTAGCGTGAACACCTCAATCGCTCTGTAGGCCCCCCTCAGCTCTTGGGTGACCAGATGCATTGTCAATGAGCAGTTAACTAGAAAAGGATCTTTTGAGTAGCAGGTCTCAGCAGTAAGCTTGAAATACTCTAAGCCATGTTATCGGCTATCCAGGCTTTGTTGCTCCATTTTTGGAGCACAGGCAGGGTCAATTTAGCATAATTCCTAAGGGCCCTAGGATTTTTGGAATGGCCAAGGAACACAGGCTTCAATTTAGTCACCAGCTGCATTTGCCCCTGACAAGAGTGGCAGCTTGTTTCTCAGAACTCCTGCCCCAGTCTACTAGAAGTCCCTAGATGGCGTCCTATGATACAAAGCTGTTCTCACTATAGTGGAAATCTTCACTATCTTAGCTAGATCTTCTAGAGAACTTGCTGTATCAACTTGTGCTTCTATTATGGAGACCACTTCTTGAACCTCAAGAACGGACCTCTGCCGGCCTCAAACTTGAGCATCCCCGGGTCCCTCCACTCACACAAAATTGGAGAGTTGGCCTTGCTCTGGATTAAGCTTTAGTTTGAGGGAATTTTGAGCCAGACTTGACCCTCTAGCTCCATCACTCGAACTTTATATCCATGTCTGCATTAAGGCTGCTGGCTTTAACCTTCCTGTGGTCCCTGGTGAAGTACCAACTTCAAGAACTTTTCCTTCCACTTGAACGCTTCAAGTCAAAAAACAAGCTTAGCAGAGAAGGTACACTGAATGCTGATAGGCCCAAATCTGGGCCTTGTGATAGTTATACAAGTTGTGAATGCAAAGGAAGAGTTCCATCTCTCACACGGAGATCACTGTATATTAACTGGCTTACTCTTGTCTCAGGGAGGCTTGAACAGACGAGACAAGAGTACCAGGTGGGTGGACCAGTCAGAACACTCCTGTCCGTTTCCGATCCTATGTTGTGGTTCATGGTGACCTGAAACCATAATTATAATCTCAAAGGTCACTGATCACAGATCATAATTATGAAATCTCATGAACTATCAAAATGTGCTGCAGAGACGAATGGTATAGGAGGGAGTGGAAATGGCACAGATAGACTCCCGTTTTGTTTTGTTTTTTTTTAAATGGAACATTTTTATTTGGAGACATCTGGAGCATTATTTTATCTTCATTTTCTATTAAGCCAGGAGCAGTCTTCCCGGAGCCAGGTGGGGGAGAATCATGTGAGGCTACATTAAGTTCGGTCTGAGACAAAGCCAACCACTTTGTATTCAGATGCAGCAGAAATACTGATTACATGCTAGAGGAGGCCACATTTTGGGTTCTCGAACCTGCTGCCGAGGAACAGATCCAGGGTGAAGCATTGCAATTCCTTTGAAAGCTGGCTACGACAGTCTAGTGTTGGTTCACAATGCTCTGCTGCTTCTTAGCCTCTGGCAGGTTTTCATGAAAATTGTATATACTCTGTTAGGGCTCCTCGAACTCACACTGCTCCTCTGGTTTTGTTTCAGAATCCTTTAAATGTCTTGTGTATATGACTCTGTGTGGGTGTGTGTTGTTGGAGGGCAGGGGGTGAGGTGGGGGCACTGCTCATTAGCACCTGTTGCTCCCTCGAGCTTGGGGGTGGCAAAAAGCTTCTATACTACCCCAAAAAAGTAAACACTGATAATATGGCCTTGCAGCAGTCAGGGGCACTAAGATCTAAGAACAAGTGAGAAGCGGAGCCGAATTGCTTCCAGTCACCAGTTAGCCACACCACAGTAGAGAGGTCTGAGGAGCAGGCCTAAGGCACCGAGGGGCAGCGGCCTGGAGGAGAGCCGCTTTGTTGTGGCTCCACACTGTCCGCCTCATGGAACAAGGCTCAATTACACCCTCCTTGGGGGTAACCTGCCTGGAGGTTAAGAATCTCCCTGAAGGCACAGTATTCAAGATGGTAGACCTGATCTGGGCACAAATCCTAAAAGAACAGAAGCTTCCTGTGTGCTGACAAAACTTAGGCCATTTGGGACTCTCGTTCTGAGGAAAGGCTCGGATGAGGTCTTACTTTTGCGAGTCACCAGGGACTCTCAGGACCCCAACACCCTGACCCATCGGAGGCGCCAAATGACCCAGACCTGAGAATGGGCAGCAAAAGTGGGCCACAGAGAAGGCATTGTTCTGAGAGAGTATAAAGCAAAGCCACAGGAGGGTAGGAGAGGCTTGTAACAGATCAAATGCCGGCCTCCAGAAACAGGCTTTGGGACTGGCTTGATGATTCCCAACCCCCGCCCCCTCCGGGGTCTCACCTTGAACCAAAAAGGCAGCCAAATTAAGCCAGGCTGAAATATTGTTAAAATTAATAACACTGCAGCATCTATACTTGACTAATAGCAAAAGCAGGAAGCGTGCCTGGAAGGTAAGGGTTTTTTTTTTTTTCCCCCTCTAGGTTTTCAAAGAAGCAATAAATTCAATAATAAAAATATTTGTGAGAGACTGGTTTGTGGGTTTTTTGTTTTGTTTTCTTTTGTTTTATGTTTTTGCAAAGAATTAAGCTTTTTTTTCTTTTTCTTTCTTTTTTTTTTTTTTTTTTTTTTTTTTTGCATTCATACAGGAGAGGCTACCTGGCTGGACAAACATACACTTTTTGGAATCCTGTATAATATCACGGAGTTGAAAACTGGAATGGCTTGAGCAGTCTCCGTGCTTCCCGTGGAAATGGCACGTGGAAATGCACTCCGTGCAGGGTTGCCACAAACTTTTTCTTAAGCGTGTAAGGACCCAAGGTACGCTTGTACAGGCTCAGATGTAGAGCAGCTTGTGCCGTCTCCTCCCAAGCGGGGGTGTGGGGAGCTTCTCAAAATACTTGAGTATTAGGTCCATAAGAATACTCTGAAACTCAACTGAGTGCTTTTCCAGATCCTGGAGTACAAAACCAGATCTCCTAAGCACAGGGTTTTGTTGAGGGCCTCTGACATGGGGATCTGCCCTGAACTATGTTCAGTTTCAGAATAGTGGTTGCTTCTAAGATGAATCCATCTGGTCGGGCTCCAGATGAATGAGTCACAGCTAGACTATACTCCTGGCAAAGTTTAGAAGGCCTCCAAACAGGAGCAGAATACTGGACTGAGCAAGTTTGCACTCAAGTTTGCACTCAGGGTACCCCCTTAGATGTTCTCAGATCTCCACGGATTGGGTTTGCCTGAAGTTTCAGGCTCCCTTGTTTCTGCTTTCCTTACCCGTGGTTTGTCTGGTCTTGAGTTTTCTTTAACTGCTGTTTGAAGACCTTCAGGGACTCCCAAGAACTGTTCCTCTGGCTCTACAGTTCTGGGCTTGAGTGTAGCCTAGTATCTAATAAGAATTCGCTTTGTAAAGGGAAAGTCTTTACTGAATTCAAGTGGTAAAAACTAGCAAAGGTTGGCCCAAATACCCAGTGTTGGACCCTGGGCTCGGACTATACTGCAGCAATAAAATGAACAGCTGATTGCAGAAAAGGTTAGCAACTTCTAGTCTACTTTCAGCGAGACAGAGGGCTCCGTTAGGGGGTGACTGGGTGGCTCAGTAGTTGGGCATCTGCCTTCAGCTCTGGGTGTGATCCTGTGTCCCAGATCCAGGGATTGAGCCCTGCATCAGGCTCCTTGCAAGGAGCCTGCTTCTCCCTCTGCTTGTCTCTGCCTCCTTCTCATGAATAAGCCTATTTAAGCCTTCCTAAGAAGGCAAGGGCCTATTGAAAAGCCTCCAGATAAGAGCATCCATGTTCTTCCTGACAGGTGTGGTTGGAGATTGGCAATGAAGTTTAAAGCCAAGTAAGGACCACTGAACTTCCAGGTCTTACGGGGTTCGTCCTAGCCAATCCTAAAGTCCCCTGGTGAGCTGTGGAAGTTGGGGTGGCTATCAGCTGTACACTACCAAATCCTGCGGTCGGTCTTGGTCCATGCCTAATGAACTTGACCAGACTTAAAGACCCGAGCTAAGGAAACAGGTTCTGTCATCTATATCAAGACACTACACTTGCCCCCTACCTCTGCTACTTGTGAAGAGGAGCGGTGGGGAGCTCTCCCAGATTCCTGACCTGAAAAATGTAGTATTCCCATAACATGCACAACAGGACAGGACACTGGTATGAAGCTCTAGGTGTTGACTAAATTGAACATGGAGTTAAATGTGACCAGCGTGTGTGCCCAGTAGGCAACTGCCTGCTTAAAAATAACAGCTCTGAATCCTGGGTGCTTTCACGGAGTAACCACATTCAGAGCATTTTCCCTAATATCAGGGTCCAGAGCGCTGACGTCTAGCTGGCCTTTCTACTATAGCCCTAAGGCCTAATGTCAATTAGGGGACAGTCTGACAAATACTGCATGTGGCCATATTTGTACCAGCTGTGCTTTGGAGGATACTTTTGAATTAAGATCTACTTAAATGGATAGAAGATCCCTACAGGCATTTAGCTTGGGTCCCAGATGACCTGGCATCCATCAAAGCCTAGCCCTGTGACTGGATTTTGGAGGTGACTATGCCTTCCCTTGAAGCTTCCTTTCAAGGCAGCAAGTTCCTTTCAAGAACTTGAGCCCAAGAGATCTCCAGTGCCATCCCAGGACAGCTCTGAAAATGAGGCTCTTTGTGAGCATAGTATCCTCCTGTATAGTACTAGGAGCGTACCTTTTGTGATGGAGGGTTATCAGGACCAGGCTTTAAAATGAAAGGATCTTGTTCAACCCTCTATCCTGATAGCTAACTTCCGGAGCCCAGCTGTGGCTCTTCCTCAAATGAGGGCTTTAGTTGAGAGTGACTCACCCAGCTTCTGGTGGGTTTTTGTTTTTGTTTGTCTTCTATTGGAGTTCAACTTGCCAACATCTAGCATAACACCCAGTGCTCGTCCCATCAAGTTGCCCCCTCAGTGCCCGTCATCCAGTCACCCCACTCCCTGCCCACCTCCCTTTCTACAACCCCTAGTTTGTTTCCCAGAGTTAGGAGTCTCATGTTGTCTCCCTTTCTGATATTTCCTTTTTTTTTCCCCCTCCTTTCCCCTTTATTCCCTTTCACTATTCCCCCAAATGAATGATACCATGTAATGTCTGTCCTTCTCCGATTGACTTATTTCACTCGGCATAATACCCTCCAGTTCCAACCACATCGAAGCAAATGGTATTTGTCGTCTCTAGTGACTGAGAAATATTCTGCGGTATACACAGACCACACTTTTTGTTTGCTCTAACTGGCTTTACTAACCCATTCATGAATAGGCAGCTATTCCACACAAGTAGAGAGCTGCTCCGAGGATCTGTACAAAATTGGGATGGTCTTCTAGGCAGGAAGGTGGGGTGAGGAAATCAGAATAAAAGATTTTAGGCCAGGAGCTCTTCTAGGGGGTGAGGGAGTGAGCAGCAAGGTTTTCATCAACCAGGTTACCTCACAAGTGCTGATCAGGAACGTACAGATGGACTGCTGTTCCATTCTTGGGATGAGTTTTAAGTACCTGCTTCTTGAAACTACAAAACCCAAACTGCCTATGGCCAAGCAGTCAGGGGGAAAAAATAGCTTCACAAGATCTGCTTGTACTGAGAATGGAGTCCAAGAGTAGACCCCAACACTAGGGACCTCCGAGGGGAGGTGGTCCCACTAACATGGGCTGGAAGTACTGCCGCTGAAGTTGTGCAGCATGGACTGTATTAAAGCTACAAATGGGGGGGGGGACAGGAAAAACCTACAAAGCCGACTCCCTATTCTAACGGATTCCTCCATTCTTAGCACAGCTGGTGAAGTAGCCTTCTTGGCTTTTACGAGCCACAGGTGGCTTTAAGGTCTTAAGGAATGAAGGGATGAAAAGTATTAGGGGAATTGCTCAACCTGAATGAGTCAAAAGCAGTATCTCCATCAGTCACTTGAGCTCAAAGAAAAAAAAAAAAATCCTGGTGGTGAGAAGCAAAAAGTCTAAACTTATTGCCCTAACCTTGTAGATCAGTCTGCAAAGGTCAAGCCCTCGTCTTCCTAATACATTCCATTTGTAACTTTCCCTCTTCCAGGATCGAGAAGCAGATCCTATCTGCAATCCCTTTCAGGGGATCAAAAGCATGGAGGGATTATCCTCCTAGGCAACATGCCTGAAGTAAGGGTTTGGAGCACAACTGCCGAAGAACAGGGCTGGCTGCCTCCTACCCTAAATTCTGTGCCGTTTCCTGTGAATGGAGGACCGGACACCACTCTATGCCGGGGCCTCCCTGTTCTCCAGAGGTGAAATCCAGGTGAATCTGTGCTATAGTCTCTATCAAGGCTGGGGTCTTCAGGGCTCTGGGGGAGCCGTAGTTTCTACCTTAGGGACCCAGACAAATCTTGGATCTTCTTTCCTTATTAGTATCTTCTTGGGTTCTCTCTTCTCTGCCTCCAGAGAACTAGGTCAGGAAACCAGCGGCTCGCTGGGGACTTCACATACTAGTGTGCCTAGAGAAACGTGTCCAATGTTGCTGACAGGGCTTCTGATTGTACAGGTCATGGTGAACCTGGAAACCATCTTGTGCCTGGTGCTCCAAACGGTAGTTTTCTGGGTTGGATGAATAACTATCCCTTGGTTGCCTACCTGGGAGTTCAGGGAGTCCTGCCAGGACGCCATATCTGTTCTGCCAATACCTTGGTGGTCCTCCTGGTCCCTCAAGGGGGGGCTTCTCGGTTGTAGAAAGCCTGTAAGGGATCTGTCACTCCCTGGGGGTTATCTGCCCTGGAAAAATGTATCTATTTTCTAGGATTCTCTCTAACCCCTCACCCCCACCATCTTCTGGAGGGATTTCAACTCCTTCTAGACCTTGAGCTTATCACAAAACCAGGATCTCTATCCTGAAAACCATTTCCCCACTAACACTAGTGCCTTACCACGTTTGCAAGACCTTCCTAAATGTCTGGGGTCTGAATGTTCCCAAACAGACTTCAACCTCTTCAAATCTCCCTGACAGATCTAGGTCTAAAGCGCTTCTGGCCCAGCTGACACCTGGCCCAGGGACTGACAAGTCTCCAGCTATTTTGTTCAGGTCTCCTTTGCAAGCTGTTCTTTAGCTGGTCCCTATCCTGCTCTAGGTTTGGTCTCAGGACGTCATAGCTTCAACTAGCAGCTAGGTGCTTGCTCTCCCTGCCCTCCGCCCCCCGCTCTCCTCCAGTAGCACTCTTCTGAGCTGCCATTCAGTGTGTTGTAATGCCTACTACTGGTCCCTACTAGAATTTCCTAGGTGCTCCAAACATGGAGGATTCTGTGATTCACCATCTTCCTTAAACCAGCTAGATCTCCACAATTCCCCATCCCACACTTATTTTTAGAAAGCCTAAAACTGATGCTGCTTCAGGTTCCTGCTGTCCTTGCACTGATGGTTTTCTTGGTATCTTGGTGTTTAGGAGCTATTCGGAAGTTTAGAAGGGGCTGAGGGAGAGCTGGTGTCCCCTTCCTGTTGGGTTATAAATTGGGCAATGGTGCTGCCGCCATGGTTTCTAAATACAGTGGCATCTCCTAGCAGGCCCCCCACCCCTTCCACAAATCCTCCAAAATCCATGTCTGATGGGGAATCCTGGGAAGGAGCTTAGGGGGTTGAAAGCTAGGCCCATGTGTGAAATTAAGCCCATGGTGACTTGTATCAGATGAACAAGCCTGGCAAATGGTACTCCTGATACTGACCTGTAAGGAGGACCATCTTTGAGATATGCTAGCTTCTTGGCTATTACATTTTACTTAAAATCTGGATGCCCCAAAGCACTTAAAATGTGAAACCCAAGATTGGAGTAGAAACCAGGGTTTTTTGGTGCTAGGAAAGAATTACCTTGGCATCCTGACTGAAGCTCCACATGTCAAAGGGCACTGCCAGCAGCCATTCAGTGGTACCTAGATGTTCCCCAGGGGGCTTTCCTGAGTACCAACTTTGCTACTGAAACTTAACATTTCCAGTCATCCTCCCTACAAAACGTTCTCCATGTTTCTAACTTTAGCAAGGGACTATCAGATAACCAAACTTAATGCTGTCTTGGTAAATGTCTCTGTAGAACTACTGCCACGTGGCTTTAGAAAGAGCCAACTCTTGTCAGCAAAAGGGCTCCCACCTTAGATATCTGGATGCCTTAGAGTCTCATACTCATGTACCCAGTACATAGGAGAGACTAGGGGATGGCTTGGTGGCTACCTGCCACAGGACTGGGGTCTAATCGAGGAGGAAGTTGTCCCAGCACATAGGGCAGGAGCCTTCAGTTCTGGACTTCACCTGGTTGAATGACTGGATAGTGGAGAGGATAGGCACTACCCTTGATCAAAACTGGAGATGTTGACGATCTTTATTACTAGACTTCAAGGCAATCCTGGCTCAAGACACTTCTCCAACATGGTCTCCGGAGAACCCTCTACTGAAATGACCAATGATGGTTGAATGTGACTAACCTAGAAAATGCTGTGAGGCCTGTCAAAGTTTGATCAGTCTTCTAGACACCTGATTCTGTGAATGTAGTTTAGGCATTGCTTTTTTTTTCTTTTTTTTTTTTTTTAAACCTTAAGCAGTTTTAGTTCACAGGACTTGAGCAGAACTATAGACTTCCATACATGCCCTCTGCCTCCCTCACATGCAGTGTCCCTCCCTTGCTGTGAATATATACCACCAGATGGTACATCTGTCCACCAATGGACCTACATGGACCAAACCTCTCCCACAAAGCCCATAGCTAATATTGGGGTTAATTCTTCGTGTACATGGCTAATGAGCTTAGACAAATGACCTAACCACTATTATGGTATCTCCCTGAATATTCTGCCCTAAGAATATGGAGTAGTTTTTTCAAATTCAAACCTAATATGTTGAGGGGGCCTTGGTTGGAGAACCTCTTGAGCTCCTTTGTATGTGACCAGGCTTTGGTCCACACAGACCTGCCTTCACACTGTTACCGTGATCCATGCAAGGAGCAGAAGCTCAAAGACCCAAAAGCACACAAAACAAGGGGCTGAGGAGGTAAGGAAGGGTGTTCCAGACATAAAACTGATCTTTGAATCTGCGCTAGAGGATGGAGGTGTGAAGGTAGCAGAATTGAAGAGCATGGTGGATAGGAGCTAGTGTTGCACAGACTAGGAGCAGAGGGGAGTGCAACTTGCTGGCTATACCGGGATGGGGGCCATGGAGGTAGCATTCTCTATACTCCAAGCTCCAATAGACCTTGGAGTTCCAACAACTTGGAGTCCCCTCCTGCAGGGCCTTCTGGACCATAGAAAGCAGGCTCACAAGGCCTGAGGAGGTGGGTATAACACAAGTCCTCACTGTTGCTCCTTGGTGCATCACCAGTGTCCAAAGCAGACAAGAGTCCAGGAAAGTCCCACCACGTCAATGACTGGCTGTGTGGTCACACAGGATGTCTGTCCTTTCAACTAGTAGCAATTTTTCAAGCTCCTAATACTGCTGAAAAATACTAGATTTCAGCAAACTAGTAGACAAGACCTCTCTTCCCGGAAGACAGGCCAAGTCTTCCTTAGCACTACAGGTTTCAACAACTTGAAGAAGTCAACTGCAAAATGGTTCTGGCAGCCTTAGGAATTCCACTCCACTTCCCTGAGGTCAGCCCAGCCAAGGGTGTTTTCCGTTGTAACCAGCAGGTTCCTGGGGGAAGTCCGGATCTCCAGGGCCCCATTGCAAAGACCCAATTACCGGGAACTGGGCAAAAACCTTGAGAGGCAAATTTGCAAAGCTTGGACTGAGCCTGAACTTCTATGTACTTTCCAGTGGTGTTCCTCTAACCTTACTCTACTGCATTGGTGAAGTGTTAAAGTGAATCCCCTGCATATAACTGATCCAGGAAGATGAAGTCATTACTGACAAGCCCAGACACATTCCTTGCGCTGCCCCTGATCCTTATCAAAGGCAAGATTTATCAAGTGATAGAAGTGAAAACACAGGGAGGGGAGCGGCGCGGGCGATGCGGGCCTGGCCTTGGCGCCCCTGCGAGCCCCAGGCCGGCGACCCCGCCCGGTGAGTGGGCCCCTGGGCCCGAGCCCATGTCGGACGCCGCCGGCCGCGCGTGCACGCGGTGCCTGAGGATGATGCCCACGTCGCGCTGCTGAGCCTCGCGCTCTGCATCTCCCTGGCCTTCTGGGTGGTGTCTCTGACCGCCAGCACCTACTACGGCAACTTACACCCTATTTCTCCTTGGCGTTGGCTGTTCTCTGTCGTCGTTCCTGATTTGATCGTCTCCAATGGCTTTAAAAAGAAAAGTCTAGACCACAGTGGGGCCTTGGGAGGGCTTGTGGTTGGATTTATCCTAAGCATTGCAAATTTCAGCTCTTTTACCTCTTTGCTGATGTTTTTCCTTTCTTCTTCAAAACTCACTAAATGGAAGGGAGAAATAAAGAAGCCTCTAGATTCAGAATACAAAGAAGGTGGGCAGAGGAATTGGGTTCAGGTGTTCTGCAATGGGGCTGTGCCCACAGAGCTGGCCCTGCTGTACATGATAGAAAATGGCCCCGGGGAGATCCCGATAGATTTTTCCAAGCAGTACACCGCTTCCTGGATGTGTCTGTCTCTCTTGGCTGCACTGGCCTGCTCTGCTGGAGACACCTGGGCTTCAGAAGTGGGCCCGGTTCTGAGTAAAAGCCCGCCGAGGCTAATAACAACCTGGGAAAAAGTTCCAGTTGGTACCAATGGAGGGGTCACGGTGGTGGGCCTTGTCTCCAGTCTACTTGGCGGTACCTTTGTGTGCATCACCTACTTCCTCACACAGTTGGTCTTCATTAATGATTTAGGCATTTCTGCTCCCCAGTGGCCCATTATTGCATTTGGGGGTCTGGCTGGATTACTAGGATCAGTTGTGGACTCATATTTAGGAGCTACAATGCAATTTACTGGTTTAGACGAAAGCACAGGCATGGTGGTCAACAGCCCAGCGAATGAGGTGAAGTACATAGCGGGGAAACCCATTCTTGATAACAACTGAAGAAAACAGGTTCACTGCATTGTTATTGCCCTCTTACTCCCAACTGCTGCTTGGGGTTTCTGGCCCATGGAGTGAACTTTTTTTTTCCTTTACAAAGGTTGAAAACTGTGGCAAAGTCAGCTAAATTTGCAATTCCAAGTTTCATCCTAAGAAGAATAATTGTAATGGCAAAGAGGAAATACCAGCTCTTCCCATATTCCATTGTGATGAAATTCCACATTTTTCCTCTCATTAACTCCCCTGTAACAGCTGACCTCTTTGTAGTGAAAGAGATGTGTGCATAGACCTTATTCATATTTTTCTTCTGAATAGAGCTTCTTAAGCAATGAAACTATAATGTCCCTATATATTGCTGAGCTGAAAGTTCCTACGTGGTAAATACAAATTTTGTTTTGTTTAAACCAGTGTAGGGACTAAAAATATAATGCCACTAGTACCAGTTGCCCAAATTTTAGTTTTGGGGAATTTAAACTGATGTGTGTGGAAGCCTGAATAAATGTAGTCCTGGACTTCTTCCATTACTTGCTATTTCCAGTTGTGAAAAGTGTGGAGTTTAAGTTCTTAGTATGCTACTCCACATTTGTTTTTCCTTCCTCAGGGTTAGAATGAAAATAAAGTATATGTCTTTTTCATATGACCATTGGAATGCACGAAAAAATTATTTTTAAGTGAAAGAGATTTATCTTCTATCTAAAAAAGTGCACCTTACATTTTAGTTGATTTCTGAGCAGAAATTATTCTGAATTCAATATTTGTTAATGTATTTTCTAGCTTTCTTTGAAATTTGTATAGGAATCTGTTTTACTTTGGCATCCTGAATAGTTAGTCACTGGAAAACTATTGTAATTAGTTTTTTCGTTTGCTACCTAGAATTCATTGGAAGATGCTATGACTTCTATTCTGAGCTTAAGTTATGCTCTCCTGTACAATACAGACTCAACTAAAATGAAAAAAAAAGTGAAAACACAAACGGTTTTGAACTTCATATACCACAGGACTCCATTTCTATATAGTTCTTCACCCTTGTCTGAAACTTCTGCATATTATTTGTAGCAGTTCTCCACCGCTGTATGGTATTTCATTATAAACCTACTATGGCTTATCCATTCTAGTGTCATACACTCAGTGGGCTGCACTAACTGTAACCGTCCCCAAGCTGTCATGTCGAATATGGCAACTGGTGTACAGAAATGCGCTCTATGCACTCTGCAGTAAAACCCGTGTTCTAGGCTTCATGCCTGGCTTCAGAGTGTGAAGTGGTGAGGGGAACACATCGGAATGGCCTTCCAAAAAGTAATTCACTTTGACAGAGCAACTGGAACACTCCTATGTATTTGCCGAGGCTTAGTAAAATCTATAACCCTGCCTTGCTGTTGACTTGGTACAATCTTTCAAGATGGAAACGCATTGGAGGTGTTTCGTGCTAAGAAATAGGTGTGGGAGTGGGGGATTCCTGGGATACTCCAAGGGAAACGAGGTCACCTTTCCTTCCACCTCAACATGTCCCCACCTCTGAAGATGGAGGTGAAGATCAAAGAGCCTAAGGCAACTATCCTAACCACCTCACTCCTTAATGATTATCCCTGCTGCCTCTAGAACAAGATAATGGCAAGTGTTCTCTCATCTTGTCTGCAGCCTGGTAAGACCCGGGTGTTGAGAGGCTGAAAGAAAAGGCTTCACTGGTGATGTCCTAAAGTAGGCCGTGTGACCTTCTGTTACAGCTGCAGAAACAGCAAATGGAATCCTGCTTTCTCCTGTCTTCTGAGCAGGACTCTTGTCCGTGTGGCACATCGTGGGTAGTAAAAACACAAGTGGCTCTCTGGATCCTCGGAACTATGTGTAGTTTAAGACAACCATGGTAGAGACTATAGAAGTCTCTAGACTTCTGTAGAAGTCTATACAAGTATAGAGCTGAAGGGGACTTGGGCCTCCAAGGACACTAGGAAATAGGCTGAAAATGTTCAGAGAAAGCCACAGCCAGTACAACTCACTCAGCTTGTTTTCCTCTAGACCTCATTCCCCAGACTCTGGCTCCTAGGCCTACACTGGTTCAAAGAATCCCTTGGAGGCTGGTACCTACTCAAGAATTGCCCAATAAGCAATTCCTAGGTCTCCATTCAAGTCCTTGCCTATTTGGTTGATGTTGGAGCTCTAGGAAGCCTGGCCAGGTGGGGCTTCCAACCAGTTCAACTAGTAATATGGCTGTTCCTACCTATACAAGTGGGTTTCTGTATGTGGTTCTTAAGTCTAAACCCAGCTTGGTGCCCTAACCATGTTTGGGCAGGTAACTTAAGACTTATTTACCAGTGTAAAACCACTAAACCAGCAAAGCTAAAGCCACCAGGGTTTCCCACTGACCTACTTTTCTGCTTGTATTTTCAGTAGAAGGGAAAAACCCATTCGTATCCTATAGAACATTAGTGGGGGGGGGAAACAATGTGGCCTATAACTAATGGATGCTAGTCCATTCAAATATGGAGTACCTAGAGTGGTCAAGGCAAGATGGGGGAAGTGTAGGGGTCCTCAACTCCTGCTCCCACAAACTTCCCTAAATAACTTTCAAAACATCCTGAACACCTATGAATACAACCTGAGATGTAAAGAGAACAGCTGGAATGCTACAGTTTTTGCTCCTGACAAGGAGTGGAAGGGGGGGAACCATGACAAGCCTAGGTGAAAGTGAAGCCCCCACAAGCTTCCAGGCATGAAAACCCAGCCATGGGCAAATGGGAACTTAAAAAAAAAAATCCATGCCTGAGCTTTCCCTGACTGAAAAGTGCTTAGCAGGGAAGTAGTGCAGACTCGGGGAGGGGGCAGTGAAGCTTCAAGATTCCTGAAGACCCTAGTAGAGGAGCACCCGGAGGAAAAGCTCATAGCAAATCGTGGCCTGATCTCGGTAAAGCTCATAGCAAATCGTGGCCTGATCTCTAATACTGCCAGAGCACCACAACCCTCCTGGACATTTGGGAGAAGCCTGCCAGTTACATGGGCCTGCTCCAGAGCTCTTTGCCCTAGAGCCCAGCAATGGAGGTGGCTGTCCTCTATTCCCTTCAGGAGAAGGGGGTCCCTGGGAGCGTAGGTCCAGGAGCACAGGCCCTGGATCCGAGGACACCTAAGCGGACAAAGCTGGCTATCCTGTTCCCCCAGGGAGACTGGTGGAAATGCGGAGGGCACAGGAAAACAAGAGCTTTCCTGCCACTGGGCACCCTGCGAGTTGTACAGATTGGTGCATCCTCACCTGTCCCCGGGAGCATCTGGACCAGTGTGGACGAGGAGGCCCCGGTTCAGTACTCACACGGAGCTCTTGGCTCTGGAGATCTGGCTGCCTCCATTTTTTTTTTTTCTCCTCGACTTTCATAAGGAAGGGGCAAGACCTAGGGAACAAAGGCCTCACAGGACAAACAGCTCATACTGAGTCCTGCACCTGGCAAGAGGCAGGGCATCTCCTCTCAGGCACAGACACCTGAGAATCCGTGCAACAGGCCCCTCCCCAGAACTACCAGTAGAATAAAGGAAAAGCAAGCTCACTGGACAAGCAGCGCTGGAAAGCTCCAGGGCTGAAGGGGAAAACAGCATAAAGAAGAGGGTTGGAGATGCCTGGATGGCTCAGCAGTTGAGCATCTGCCTTTACCTCAGGTCATGATCCCAGGATTTGGGATCAAGTCCCACACTGGGCTCCTTGCAGGGAGTCCGCTTCTCCCTCTGCCTGTGTCTTTGTGTCTCTCACGAATAAATTTTGAACAAAAAACCCACCCTCTTTCGTTAATCACAACTTTTTTTTGTATAAAGTTAAAAATTCCCAAGATTTTTTTCTTCCCACCTTAGCTACATTTTACCAACTTGTTTCTAAGCTTTTTCCTTTTGGACTTTCATATTGCTACAATTACATGTTTTAGATAGATCTCTTCTGGATTCCCTTCAATGTAGTCAGCTTAATTCTGGTAGACCCATGGGATATGGGGGGGCGGGTTGTCTCATTTTGTTTTCCAATGATAAAAGTTAATGCCTTCTAACGCCTGGATCAAGATACACCCAAAACCAATTGGAACACCATGTTGGCTCATTCTGTGAGACTACAGTCTCTTCCCAGTCTGCCCCCCTCTTCTATCTTTACATTTTTGTAGTTGATGAGTATTGCTGGTTTACTTAAATTTGGATTTGAGCATCTTCTAACATAGAGAATGAAATCCATTCTAAACCAGGAGGATCACCCTCTAGGGTCCCCTTTGGGAGACTCTATTATCTACTCCACCTTTTTTTTTTCCCTTTTACTATTTTAAAAATTTTCACTTTAATGGTCCTTTTTCTTGTCTGGCCTTATTTAAAAACACTGAATCATGAATGAAAGATCACCAATACTGAAAAAATACAAGACTCTTAAAGTATGAGCAACCATATGTCAACAAATCAGTCAATCTAGAAGAAAACCAATGCTTGGGAATCATGATGCCTGATTTCAGGCTGTATCACAAAGCTGATCATTAAGACCATTATAGCACTGGCACAGACACTAGATCAATGGAACAGAACCCAGAAATGGACCCTCAACTCTGGTCAACTAATACTGGATACAGCAGGAAAGAATATCCACTGGAAAAATGACACTCTTCAAAAAAAAAATGGTGCTGGGAGAATTGGACCACCACATGCAGAAGAATGCTACTGGACCATTCTTACACCATACACAAAGATAAACTCCAAATGGCTGAAGTATCTAAATGTGAGACAAGAATACAACATCCTAGAGAACGGACAAAAACCTTGAATTTGTCCACAGCCTCTTGCAAGACCAATCTAATAAAGGTGAGGGAAACCAAAGCAAAAATGAACTTGGAACTTCGAGATTAAAAGCTTCTGAACAGCAAAAGAAACCAACTAAAAGACAACCTACAGAATGGGGGAAGATACTTGCAAATGACCTATCAGATACAGGGCTAGTATCCAAGATCTATAAAGAGCTTATCAAACTCAACACCCAAGTAAACCATCCAGTCACTAAAGGGGCAGAAGACCTGAAGTGTCTCCAAAGACCTACATATGGCCAACGGGCATGTGAAAAAATGCTCTATCACTTGCCATCAGGGAAACACAAGTCAAAAACCACAATGAGACCGCCTGACACCAGCGAGAATGGCGAAAATGAACAAGACCGGAAACAACAAATATTGGAGAGGTTGTGGGAGAAAGGGGAACCCTCTTGCACTGTTGGTGGGAATGCAAACTGGTACCGCTACTCTGGAAAACTGGAGGTTCCTCAAAGTCAAATACCCAAAACCCGACAATTGCACTACTGAGCACTTACCCCAAAGATATGTAGTGAAATGCTAGGACACCTGCACCACGATAGCGGTGATGTCCACAATAGCCGAACTATGGAAGGAGTCTCCATGCACTTCATCAGGTGACTGGATGAAGATGTGGTCTGTATATGCAATGAAATATTACTCAGTCATTAAAAATGACAACCACCATTTGCTTCAGTGTGGGTGGAACTGGAGGGTATTATACTGAGTGAAGTCCATCAGAAGGACAAATCCTATGGTTTCACTCATACATGGAATATAAGAAATAGTGAAAGGGATTGAAAAGAGGGGATCTGAGGGGGGTTGGAATTAGAGGGAGATTAACTCTGGGGAAACAAAGGGTTGCAGAATGAGGGGTAGGTGGGGGGGATAGGGTAGCTGTGACAGACACTGAGGAGGGTATTTGATAGAATGAGCACTGGTTGTTATAGTAGGTTGACAAATCGAATTTAAATGAACAAATATGGAGTACCTATAATGTATAGTGGTAATCTAAGGGAGCAAATGTGCCTCCACCAGCAAGGAGCCCCTTCTCTAGTCAGTGGTGTAGACCATATAGCCAAGTGAGTATAGGAAAGTCTCAGGTCATAGATCCTGCAAGGACTTTGTGTTTGGTCTTCTACTTAAAGCTCACCACTAGATTCCCATTTCACTCAATGCGGAAAAAATAGCCATTAAGAGCCTTAAGTTCTTGTTGTAGAAGACGGGTGGTAGGGAAGAGACCAGTTAAGAGCACCATGTAGAAATCAAGATGTGGTTTGGCCCAGGGTGTACATGGCAGTGGAAGTGAGAATGGGCCCAAAAAACCTTTTTTTCAGGAAGGATGAACAATTGCTGGATACTCGAGGTAGGGAGGCCAGTATGAAAAAAGTTCAAGAAAGTGGAGTGAGGAACCAAGCTTGATCAATAAGAGCAAATAGCTTTGACAGTGAACTGCTTGAAGCTTAAATTCTCATTAAATTCTGCTCAGAGCTTCTCCTTTCCTTGCGCCTCATGCTAGGTGGTCTTGTTCTAGAACACCAGCATGGACCACAACTCCAAACAAAGGACCTCCCAACGTACCATCAGGGAACAAGAACTTTGGCCACAAATGCCCAGTTTCCTGGTACAATCAAATATGACAGCACTCCAAAGATCAAGGAGATGGAGTGGAGAGCCAGCTTTCACTCAGGAACCTGACCAATAACCCTTCTGGGTCTACAGTGTGGGCCTTGACCTTCATACATCATAACTGTGCTCACTAGGACAGGACACGGCTTGAATCCTCTGTAGATGAAGTAGGAGCATCCTACCTAGCAACGTCTTGTGTTCTGCAAGAACACTTGGTTTCCTTGGCAAGGTCAAGAAGTGTGCTTCTTAAGCTCTATGCTGTCTTTAACTGGCTAACAAGGTGAGAAGTACCTTGGAATTCAAGATAGTTGGGTCTTAGGGGTCAGGGATAAAGAGGGCTTTTTTCCTCAGGTGTATCTTATGTAAAAACTACACATGCTTGTTATACCTTGAGTTTGGGCACATGTTTTGATCATGGTACTAGTAGTTTATACAAGAATATTCTTACAAATTCACACACACCAGAAACCATTGACAGGTTCCTACAGGGAACCAAGACAAGGGAAAGTTAACCAGAGAACAATCTGTGGTGACAAGTGACCGTAGCAAGAAGAGTCAAAGAAGGCTGAGCCAATGCGAAATAGAAAAAGGTGACCTGAAGTCTTCTGTTCAGGGAGAGCCTGTAGCCCTGGAGTGAAGGAAAGGAAGCTGGCTGATACCATTTAAAAAAAAAAAATCTTAACCAGAAGCCCAGAGAAGCTGGGAAGTTCATGTCTGCAAACCAAGTATGGTGTTTAAAAAAAAAAAAAAGGCGGGGGGGCTTCTAGTCTGAAACCACCCACCTCCTCTAGAGTTACCACCAGGATAGACTCCACTTCTAGGACACTGGTACCCCTGGTGATGTCCAGTGAAACCAGATTCTCCGTGGGCCTCTAGACAGGCATCGAACACAGGAGATTCCAGGGCCACACAAGGCCAAACTTGTGTTCTTCTAAAGAATGCATCAGGCCTAGGTCAAATGACCGAATCCTCTCAAATACCGCTTTACTCCCACCTCCCCGAGGTTTGAAGGACAGTGATGGGTCTCCCCAGGTGATAGACCTCAGCACAACACGTACAGAGGATGGAGTCTGGCCAAAGTTCTTCAAACGCCTTCAAGTCAGGCTGAGCTTGACTTCAAGTCAGGCCTGACCCTCATGCACAAACTAAGTCAAGTCAGCATGAGCCTTAGGATCAAGGTTCAAACCAGGACCAGAGATTGAATGGGAATAACCCTCAGACGCAAGATGGTAACCTGGTGAAACTGGAGTCTTTTGACCTCGGAGTTAGCTTGGTCTCAAATTTGTTGTACTGACCTTCTATGCAGTATGAGCTTGTGATTACTTGTGTCAGATGACATCCAGTTTGATAGTTCAGTCACTGGAAAGTTGCAGGCATTTAGTGACCCCTCTCTAGGCATGTATCACTCCCAGGACCCTGGCATGAGAGGAATTGACTATCAAACTAGCAGGACTAGGCATGCTGCTTCTCTAGGAATCTGTGATCAATCAACTGAGGCTTTTTGTTAGCTCTATATTGTATTCTCTCTGCCCTAGATCCTTCCATATTATCTGTTAAGTTGTATACTACGTGGCATGGCCACCCCTATACTGGCCTGCATGAAGCCAAGCCGCCTTGGCTCTGCATCCTACTCCAAAATAGCAGCTGTAAGGGTGAACTGTTCCACAGGTCTGAGCCCTCCAAGACCCAATGTGCTGGGTCTTCCAATTCTTCACATTAGTGCAGAGACAGCAACTTGCCCTTGTCTTGGAAAGTATCTCCTGACCAGTTCCAGATCCCTGACCACCGTAGTGACCCTGAGGCACATCTCTCCCTAGAGCATTCTCCTTGCATGTGCTTGAAGCACAGCCAGATTCTTAGCACCACCACCCCATCCCAAAAATCAGAGGTCCCTTGGCTTTTTGACATGGACCAAGTAGAGCTCTGACCTCTCACCAGCCAGAGGTGCTAGCTCCATGAACTAGGTCAGCTTGGGAAAGCCCTTGCCTAGAGCTGGGCTTAGTGGTCAGGGCTGCCTCTGGGACTCCTTCCCTACTGCCTACCCCTGGCCTCTAAGGATGTGGCTATTTCTGTCTGTCACTGTTCTGTCCTTGAGTAGAGGAGGTATACAGTACTAAGTCCATCTGCTTGTCTTTGGGTCTGTAACCAAAGATATCCTGGGATACAGGATGCCAGGAGCTTGGGGAAGATGTTCTTTCCAATGATCCTGCTCTGACTACAGTATTCCTAGGACAAACTCTCCTGAAGGGACTTTCTTAACCTGCCTGTTCTACAATCTTCCTGGGAGATGAAATTCTCTGTAGAACTAGAGAATAGACCTAGAAGTTTAAGGCTGACCCAATTTCCTGCATGTTGCTAGAGTTAGGGGTACCTCAATGATATCAAGGCGAGCCCTGGTTCTGCAGACCACTTGGTTCTATTGACCCAATCTGAACAGATTACTTCTGCTCTACCTCAAGTTCATGAATTCTCTTCTGTCCTCTCTATTCGAGTCCAGCCAGTGAGTTAGAACTTGGGAAAGTCCAATAGTTCTCCAACTGAAATGCACGTCTTCTATTTCGAGATTTTCTATTTTCCATTTGTTTCAAGTGTTCATAACTGTTCGTTGGAGCATCTGACAACCCTTCTCTGATCGTTCTAATCTGTTCTCAGTGTTCACTTCTTGTCTGTCTTCCCCCTTCAAGCTGAAATTTTCCTGGCTCTCAGTAGGAGTAATTTTCGGCTGTATTGAGAAATCAGGCTTAAAATCCTGTTCTTATAAAACAGGCCTATGTCCCCATTTGAGCAGGTAGTTAATCAGCCCAGAATGTACATCACTTTCACGAGCTGTGGATCAAATGTCCATTCAAAACAAACAAACAAACAAACAAACAAACAAAAAAAAAAAAACAAAAACAAATGTCCATTCAGTTAAGCACCTGCAGAGCTCTCCTGGTCGGTCTCCAGGTGTGTTGCCCAGATGGCAAGACTCCAGTCATTCCCTCCATGTTAGCTGGAGGGGGAAGTGTGCTGCTGCCCCAGACTCCAGGAGGTGTCCCTCTCCTAATAACTGTAAAGGGAACAGCTTCTTCTGTGAACTCTGCTGTGGTAGTGCTCATTATGGTCAGAAAGGAGCTTGGGTTGTTTTCCTCTCACCAAGAATGGGCAGGTGCCAGTAAAGCACTCTTGTCCCATTGGGTGTCCTTGCCTCAGGCTTCTGGCTGGAGTTATTCCTTGGGGCTATTTCTTATCTGTGCCTGTTGGCATCTCCTGGCTGCAGACATCTGCAGCGCCCAGGCAAGGGCATCTAGGAGCTTAGAAGATCACCCAGGAAATTTTTTTTGCTGGTTTGTTGCTCATGTCTCAAGATCCCTAGCAAGTATGCTGACTTCTCTATTCTAGAATCTTCTGGCAGGGGACTTCTTCAGGGAATAGGTCACTTCCAGCCACCACTCTAAAATTAAGCTGCTGACAACAGGGACTACTCAAGACCATGAAAGAAGAGTGAATTTTGTTTTTTTTTTTTTGAAATACAGAATTTTATCTAGAAACTGTTTAAAGTAGAAAAAAACCCTGTCAAGAAAGACCAGGTGGAAAATGGGTTCCCAATAAAATGGTATTTTAGGGCAACAAAAGTCTAAAAGGCCACAAAAGAGAAATAGCACCACTGTTATTTGAACAATGGCTAGTTACTTGCATTTTTTTGGCATTGTTAATCACTGAATCTGGGTTGTCCTCTGAATTCCACACAGAGCATGCACTACACAACAATTTTATCATAAAATATCTGCTTTCTACACACATTTTAGGACAAGCTACCACCAGGAACAAATCAACACAAATACATTGGGGGCTGAACAATCTCAGTAGTGGGTGACACACATTTTGCAGAATTCTGCCAAACAAAGGAACTGAATAGGCTAGGGGCAAAGCAATGAGGAAGAGTTAAGGAATGAAATATTTTAAATATTAATAATTAATTCAGACACGGTACTGTATCTTCTGCAAAAGAAAATGAACATTTAGCAACACGCTAACGAATTTTATCTCCAAAGAGATTAGTGCACTGGCAAAGTATTCCGATAACAGTGGAGGGTGGTGGACAGCAGGTACCGAGAACACCCAGCCTTGCAGATCCTAAGGTAGCAATGGCCTTCACTAGTCACTCCCTTTGCCAGAGGTCCAGAAAGACTTGCAGCGTGACCACCTGCCTGCTGAACTTACACTCTAAGCAGCAAACTTTAAGGAGCCAAAGAGGAGTCCCCAGTGGGCACAGGGAGCCGAGAAGAGAAACATGTTCAATGTAAACTTAAAAGACAGTAAAATGGGACATGAGCTCCATTCAAATCCCAGACATGTGGGCAAGTCCCCAAAAGTAGTTGTTAGATTTAGAAACTGGACACACCTCCTTTCCCAAAAACACAATACATAGAAATTTCAGGGATAACTGGAAAAATCGTCAGAGAAATGTTCAATGAAATTCAAGCTCTTCAACATCTCAGGGCTGAAGCGTGCCCTCTATTCATCCAGGCAACAATGCCTCTTGCTTCTTAGAGGAGGGATACGATTGGTCAAGGACACCAAATGGCTTTACAGAGCAACGTTTTAAACTTCCCTTTTGAGCCAATGTCTAGGTCTTTGAGGATTCAAGCAGCCCTGCAAGGCCTGTGAACAGCAGATTCCAAAGGTCCAGAGGTCTGGCCCTTCCTTCCCAGACACCTTGTCAAACATGTAACATCTCCTGTCATGGTACATTTTATATTTTGAAATATGGAAGCATATTTTAAATACTCTTAAGGCATTTATTTATTAAAACGTTCTCTGCCAAGATTTCACGTTAGCTTAAAATTCAAATCAGTCTTTACATTTCTCTACTGAGGACTCCACCTGAGTGTATAACATAAAAAGCACCTTCTCCAGCAGTGAGTGTTACCAGCATCCACACAGTGAGCCCCATGGTCAGCCTCTCTGTTCTCCAGGTGACCCAACTAGGTGTTAATACTGCTCTGCTACAGGGTAAAAGCTCCCAACTCAAACTCATTGGAAAAGGGGTGAAACTTCTGCAAAGTGCACTTTAAGAAGAAGTACTGTTTGCTCATGAAAAGAAACCAGTGAGTCCTCTAAGAATAATAAAATGGGATATTTTACAGTTAAGCACATGTTTTGGAGTGAAGAATTCGGATGTTGCTTTGCTGGTCCAGGCTGTTAATACTCTTCTTGTTCCTCCTGTGGGCCCCCTTCATCAGGTATCACAAAGCCTTCATCTGTGGCATAGAGAATGTCCACGATCCTCTGCAATACAGGGTTGTTTTCCCCTTCGTTCTCCTGGCAAATCAATTCAATGTTTCTTAGCTTTCCAAAGTAGAAATCTCTCTCTTTCTCCAAGTCTTCGACGGTAAGTTTCAATACATTGACCTGCTGCATCAATTCAGCTGCTTCATCATCCCCGTTGCCCACACCAGGATTCTTTCGCACCACACCCGGGCCAGCCTTAGGGGTTGCATTAGTTCTGTGTGTTGCAATGGGCCTCTGTGGAGCTGCACTGCTAGAGCTGAGAGGTTTCTTCAGTTTGTTCAGAACTGGAGCAACAAGGGAGGGAGCCACTGCAGTTTCTTGACCTTGTCTGGCAGCTACAGGGTCATAGTCTTTTCCATCATAGTTTGCATCAAAAAACTTCTTGAACCACTGAACAAATTCAAAATTGTCCTGAAACTTTCCTTTTAATAATTTGTCCACAGGAATTATTTTGTCAACACCCATTCTCTTAAAACCTGCTTGTAGTATTTTGAAGTTCTGGATGTATTCATGCTCTAGTGTAGCCTGGAATTTCACTTTCTTCAAGGCAATGGAGCCAGGGAATAGCATGTCCATAAACCGACAATAGGCAGCCCCTGAGCACAACTATTCAATCTTTGTCAGATTAAGCTGCAGAGACTCATTGATGCAGGCCAGCATATCATGTCGACTTAGGTTATCACTGGTGACGGACGTTGAGTATACGTTCACTGCCATCTTCGGCTCTCGGCGGGACCGCGTCCACTGCCTGTGCCCGGCTTCGATTCCGTCTTCGTCTTGTTCAAACCGCCCGACCCCTGAATTTGTTTTTTTAATATATACTTCCCAGAATCTCTCCTTACTCCTAACTATAGTTGGCAGCTAAGTATTATCAAAGTACAAAAACCTTTTGGTTTGCTTATCTTCATCCTTCTGGCCCCCATTCCCATCTTCTGACACTTAATCAAAAACAAAGCTATCCTGAATGTTGTCTCAGACCATGACTACTGCTGTGAATATAACAGTTTTAATCTCCTATTCACCCATGGATGAGCAAGTAAACAATTACCACTGTACGGGGATATAATGAGATATCAGAAACTTGTCCTACATACAGCCTAGGTGAGGACACATGCCATGTGGGCCATATGGAACAGGGACAACCAGGAGTTGTAAAAGGCTGGCTCTGTAGTGACAAGGATGTGGGTGTCCTCTGGTTCCCATGGAAGATGTCTTAAGTTTTGTCTAATTCTATAAGCTAGCAGGGAATGGAAACCAGACACCTAGGGATAAGCAGAAGCTGTGCCTAGTCCCTTAACAAGAAGGGTTGTCTAGCTGGGGGGCCTCCTCCACAGGAGCAGAGTCTAGTGGGGAACTTGTAAGGCCATTCAAGGCCCTCTGATCTTCCCCAGGGAACAAGACAGTTCTTAACACAGGGTCTCTATTTTAGGCCTAAGCCACTCTGGAAGAACCATGGTCTTTACCCTTATGCTTCAGACCAATTAGTACCACCTCTAAACACTTCAGAAGGCAGACTTCCTTCTACAGATTTCCTCTAATACTTCAATTCCCCAATTCCCCTCCTATCATTAATACTACCTCCAGTTTTAAGCCTCTTGCAATAATCAGGACTGCTGCTGACTTCATTCCAACCCTATCAGCCAAAGCCAGTTCATCAGGAATATATGCTAGTGGTGGGCTAGGTTCGAAGGAATCAAATAGACCATTGCAGAAATGGAAGAATTTTTTTTTCCAACATGCTCTAATCCACTCAGAATCTTGCACACTGAAGTCATCATACATACAGGGCAAAGTCAGAGCTTTTATATTTGAGTTTATTCTTCATTTAACTTTTAAAACACTACTATAGTTGAATATTAAAACAAAAACAATAGCAAGTAGTGAGCTATGATTATAGTCCTTCACTCATCCACTACTGCATATAAAATGCCAGCAGCAGTGTTATTCACCAGCCCCATTAAGAAGTCTGACACTGAACACCACCCCTAGGATGATGTTCATCATCCTCATATGCTTCCCCATTGTAATGGTGCCATCTTTCCTGATTGGGATCAAAGTCCACAAGTTCTACCTGGTCCATTTCATCAGTCTCTTCTACTTCCTTCCTCTCAGGTAGGAGTTTTTCCAGCAAAGAAAGTTTATCAGGAGAGAGAAAGCCGTTCTCGGGGAAGTTTACCTTAAATTCGATGATTAGGCGACCCTTCTCATATGGTCTATGATAAATTGGCATGCCTTCATTTAACACACACTTGATATCCCCATGCTTGACAATCTGACCTGGATGAGAGGTGATGACGATGGTTCGGTTGTCAAGAGTAGATATTGGCTTTTGAAAGCCACACAGGGCTTCAACCAGCTGTATATCCATACACATGAAAAGATCTTCTCCTCGTCGAGTAAAAACAGCATGGTCCTTCTGATCTAAAACAATGATAATATCTCCTGGTTCAAGTCCTGGTTCTTGGTCTCCCTCACCATGGAAGCAGAGGTCAAGATTGAGGCTAAGTCTGTGATAAACAATACTTGTACTCTCAAAACAGGATGTATCCAAATCGGGTACTACTGCTATGCAGATACCAGGCTTAAATCTGCCTGCCCCCCTGCTCCCTACTAATCCTCTATTGGGGCTGATTGTTAGACTTCCAGATATTTAAAATGCTCTCCCCTCCAGTAGACTGTCCTTCCCTAAGGATATCCAGAAGCCCCCAAATTAAGGCAAGTACGGGCTACTGGAAAACTTCTAAGACCGATACTTCCCTCCTGCATGATACACAAGCGTGGATTCCCATGATAAGAATAATACAAATGGAAGGTGGTCAGTAACTCCTCTCCTCCAAAAAAAAAAAGCTACTTGTGACACCTGCTCTTGTCTAGAGGCCCAAAAATATAAATTCACTAGCTATAGTTGAGCAATTATACTTAGTTCTTAGTTGGGTAAAGAGGAATTGGAGCTAGTACAAATGCTTCTTGCTGGAACTAGAATATGGTCAAGAACAAGTCAATAGGTCAAAAACAAAAACCACCTGGCTTTCTAGAACTGACCCAGCTGTATTTTTGGACCAGTATTCAACATGAATAGCACTTAGTAACCTAGGTCCCTGGTTACTAGGTCTCTAAGAACTAACAAGCTCTGTTTCCAATAACTTTGTATTAGAGTTGGATGATGCTTTAAAGATTCTGGTTAGGATTCAACTGTACATCTGTTAAGTCAGATGATTCTACATCTTTGGCAATTAAGGAGTAGGAGTGACTTCAGTCTAACTACAGGCTACATTCCCAGGAAAGCTCTCTAATTGGAATTGCTACAATAGTTAAGATCTGGATGGTCTTATTTCTTCCGTTGACCAAGAGGCCAACAAGGGGGACAGGGATGGAAAGAAGACTTATAGTGCCGGTCTTCCTAGCAGTTCTATTGAATACCGGCAAACTTGTCACCCCACAACGATGGAATGAGGGCACTAAGATCTCTGTTGCCTACATGCAGATAAACTTCCAATGACCGAGTATCAGTAAGCAGCATGATTTTCCCCCTGAATCTTGTAGTTCTCTCCTGTTTCAATTTTTCCAGAAGATATTGAGAAATAGTCGGACAGGATGGATGGGTATTAAGCCTAAGACGAGGGCAAAAGAGCCATCGAACTTGGATCCAAGCCCAAAAATGCCTTAGGTCAAAGCATGCAGGTATTCTACACTCGCATCTGTTTGGCCACTGACTGTTGAATACTAAAGGGAGGATTGTGGGGGGAAAGTGGCTCAAATGAAGCAAATTCTGCAAGAGCTGGTAGCTGAAATGACTTAGGGTCTTGCTGCTCACCTGTAGCAAATGAGGCTATGTAAAAGGACCTCTATATCCATGGTGATACTTGAGTTCATGGAGCTGACCAGTCTGTACTGGCTAGGGAACAGATTCTTAGGAGTTTTTAGCTTGAGAAAATCCAGGATGACTGGCGATACCTACTCCATCTTTCTCCAAAACCAGCCAACCCAAATACCCAGCTTTATTTTGTGTTGTCTCAGTTTATGGTCTCAAGATTAAATTTGTACAAGAGGACTTAGCTGAACTAGTAAGATACATTAGGACATGCTGAAGTAGTATGATGGGCCGAGACCAGGGAAGGTCCGAGGTGCAGGTCCTCTGTTAGACCCAGACACCCTCAGGAATGGCCAGGCCTTGGAGTAATAGCTCCTGTTAAATTTACAAGGTTAAAGGGATAGAAATATTGGTGAAGGTCAAGACCCTTCTGCCAATAGATTTAGTCAAAATGAAAGCGAGAGGTTGTATGAAATAATAAATGATCCAGAAAGAATGTAAATTCTACTCTTGGTCTTCAATGTCCTGAGCTGTACACAGGACAGAAAAGGGAAGAGAGCAGACTTGAAGGGAGATCTCTGGGGTAGTGAGGACTTTGTGATCAGGATTTGGGTTATTGGCACAGGCACTTCCAACATGGCTTAAATGGCACCCTTGTGATGAGATGCACAGATCTTAAGTGCCTTTTCTTTCAAAGGGAAGAAGCTGTAAACCAATATCGAACTAGAACATGCATATTAACTACTCTATGTACTTAGGGCAAACGCAGCTGACGCCTGTAACAAATACATCAAAAACAAAGCAAATACCAAAATGGTAACTGTAGTGACTAAGTGGTGCAGCACTATAAAACTTCAACTTTTCAATACGCTTAAGTTTTTTCCTAATGTGGGGTAGGGGAGTAGGTAAAAACGTACCTGGAAGCCTGAAAGTCAAAAGCTGATAGCTTAACTCCTCACACATTAGCGTTTATTCACTTACAGAAAAACAAGATCTCACGGGCCATCCCATAGTTCTTTTCCAACTGATTGTATTAAGCCATACTTTGCTATCCTACTGAAAACAGGGAATTCATTTGTGTACAAGAAAACCCTAATCCTCAATCATCATAGGAACTTCTAGATAAAAGAGCCATTTGGTAAGTACTTTAAGACCTTGTGTCTCAACTCTCAGACCTATAGGCAGTTACTCCCAAACAGCACCTTACTCACATGGACATTGTAGGTTAAGTCTCAAATTAAACCTAAATTAAGACTAACCACTCCAACTGAAAATCCATCTGTAGGATTCACTTAGTTGATCTGGACTTAAGTATAACTTTGTCTTGGGAACAGATCATTTTTTCCCCCCAAACTTCTAAAGTGTTTTCTCAGAGCCTCTCAACTGATCATAATACTCTTCAGAAACTCAAAATTCCAAATTTAGTATAACATCATGAAACAGAACTATCATAGGCTCATTATGCCCAGGATGCAGAAAGTTCCTATAATTCTATGTTCTGGCTTTTTTTTTTTTTCTGTAAACCTCTCAGATGTGATTATGCTGCTAATTTGTAGCAAAAAGGAAAACTTGGTATAGTGCTAAACAAAATAACTGACTCGTATATGTCCCGGTAGAATTTGGTATTGTGAAACGGTGAACTGAAAGTCCAGATTGCCGAAAGAGAAAAGCTGGAGAATGCTAAAGAGACCGGAAGTAAAAAATCAGGGGTGAGTGGGCTAGTGGGGGTATGCGGCCAGGCAGGCCCTTGGGTACAGGGCCCAAAATAAGGGCTCCACCAGCATGGCTGAGGTGGTGGTCTACCATGATGCTCCTATCTTTCTAACGTTAACTGGGTCTCCTGTATCTTGGAGGCTTTTTGCCTGAGTTCTGACTAGTGTTGAAAGAAATCAGTTCACATATAAAAATAGACCCTTCATGTGTGGTTCTGGATGAACCTGGGGGTCCTGGTTTCCTCACAGCTTGGAGAAACCTCCAAGAAGTCTCCAATATGAGAAAACCTCAGAGCCAGTAGGAGACCTGAGTGTTCATCTCCATAATTCATGTTCATTCCTAAATAAATGGTGATATTTCTAGGGCTTCTGAAATGCCTGTACATCCTCCATAGTCCTGCTAGGGCTTGAGGCTGAGAAACAGAAGATCTAGGCATTCTCTGGTTCAATGAAATATTCAGGGGCTAAATATTCAACTACCCTCCCCCCCCAAAGCCTGGCTCTTGCTCTCAGGCTAGGGTCTAAGAGGCTCCTGACACAGCCAGGATTAGACTGAGCCTAAACCTTGCACTGATTAGGCAGTGTTAGCCCCTGGGACAGGGAGGGAGAAGGAACATGTGAATGGCCAGTCTGGCTGCAGGAACACCATTCCTGAGGCTCTATGTCCACATGAAGCACCTCTACCTATGGTTACCAAAACCCAAGTGCCTCATCCTGGCAAGGAAGCCCGCCACATGGTTATGAAGCACCAAACATCATAAAAACTGGGCTCCTCCCAGGAGTTCGAATTCTCCGTGGTGGAGCAGGCCCCAGGATCCTTAATTCCTACTCCTGGGAATCCTCTGGCCTTGATGTGCAGCTGAGCTCAAAGGCAGCATCTCCTGTAGAAGTTGCAGCAGGCTTTCCTGGAGCATAGTACTGAATCTCACCTGTCCCAGATTCCTTGGGTGGGACCATCTTGGCTTCCTTGGTGGTGCCTTCACAGCCGAGAAACTGGGCCACTCTTCTCATAAGAGTTATCAGGTTTCTATGGTATGGTCCAGGAGAAGATAAAGCAGGGGAACCAGAACTGGTCTCTACCAAAAACAGCTAGCCGTCTAAACATGTGGCTCTAGGAGCCAGGATAGTTCACATAGGACCGGATAGTGAAGCTGCTTGATCTAAAGGGGCTTAAATTAAGATGGAATGAAGGAGCTTGTCAACGTGGAGTCCCTTTCTTGGAATATACTCTAAGACCTCCAGGACAGTAGAAACTCACCAGGCAGAACCTTACTCCACAAATTTCCTAGAGGTTCTAAATGAAATACTGGAGTTACCTTGGCAGCACAGAAAGGGGCGATGGGGCCCAGTGAAGTGGGCATGCTGGGGAGAATCTATTACAGGAGTCCAGAAATTGAATGGGAGATCCTGCACTTGTGAAGGCTATTGGGGACCCACTAGTGAGTGGGACATGGCAACCCTAAGTTCACTTCCTACAGGACTAGGTTAAAGGCAGGGGAAGTGTTCATGGAATTTGGCTCCCTAATTAGCAATGGGGATTATTCCACACCCTTATAGTGACCCAAGCAAAGTGGTCAGAGCAGTTGACTATTGTAGTCAAGGAACCATGACTTTCAAAGAACTGTAGAAATGATTGAGAACATGTCCGATATTAAGCAGCACGTTTGGCTGAATATTAGGATCAAAAGATTAAAGGGTAAGGGACATAATACTCAAGCCTAACTCCTGAGCCTGATCACCATATGCATTCAGTTTTCCAAGACTGTCTAAACTTGTTCTGTCCATACTACAGAAGGACTGTCAACATAATTGTTTTTTTTTCCCTTCAGGATGCCCAGCCAGTTCAGTGTCATGTTGACCATGCGGAGTAAGAAGAGGCTAGTATATAGGAGGCCTTGGTAAAACACATGTATCTCAGAGGGTAGGAGACAAACTCCAATTCTTCTGGAAATAAGTTCCCAAAATCTTGTAGAATTCAAGAGCTTAAGGTACACTGGGGCATCCCTTTGTAGGAAAAGAAATTGTGGCATCTTGCATCTACAACTGCAAAGAATCCCAGTGCCTGACAGGTGCCATGAGGGTTCTAGAGGCTATACTCTAGATCTAGGCATGTACTGTTCTAACCCACATACTCAATGACCTGGAAGAAGCTGTCAGCTTTGTTTGCGGTTGAGAGCTGAAAAGGGCTCTACAACACGTCCAGGCTGTGGAGCAAATGGCCTTGACGTGAAACTTGAGCTGCATAATCCAGCAAACCTCAGGGCTGGTAGAGAGCTCGATGAGGAAAAAGGTGCACAGTGGCACTCATAGCACACCGTCCAGAGAAAATCAGATTGTGGGTTCCCAAGATCCTACCTAAAGGTATGCCATGTGCATATAGCCCCACAGAGAATGGTCCTAATGAAGCAAAACATTAGCCTGCTGTTTAAGCAGTTGAAGCAATAGTTTAGCAATGATCTGTGAGGATGGGTGCCATCCTTGAGGATTGAGAACCCTGAACAGAACTCTTCTGTGGTGGTCTATCCCAATAAAGAGAACATGGGTCTAGAAACCAAAGTGTAGAAGTAGGTGTGGTGATAATACTACCATTGCCACTGACCCATGGGGGACTTTGTGTTTACTATCTCAAACTTGGCTCTGCAGGGTTAGAGGCCTAGTTCCAAGAGAAGAGCTTGGGGGAAAGGATAGGAGGGAGGGCTCATTCTTGCCAGGGGACACAGCAAGGGTCCCATTGAATCCTAGGATATGACTGCAGCCCAGACAACTTGGATTCCTGGTATCCAGGACCCACAGGCAGGAAAAGTCATGACTGCAGCAGGGGTGGCTGACTCTGGCTGATCAGGTGAAGGTGTGGAGCTGCCAGTATACGAGGAGGGCAATGGGCAAAGTATGGTAGCCCAGTGATCTACTTGGACAACTGTATTCCCTTTCCCAGGTGTGACTATGAATGGACAAGTTTTGCAACCCAACCTGAGAAGAAGAAGTCTACTGGGGACTCCTCCTCAGGAATGAGGATTAATTCTCCCCTAAACCAGTGAGGGTAGCAAAGGTGGTGACTGAGGGTCAGGGGAATCTTTGGAGATGGGAGAAGACAAGGTCCTGGGACCAAATGCAGTGACACTGGCTATGCATCATATTGCTAGCCCTTTCCTCCCTTTCCTGAGCTCAGGAAGAAGGGGCCTACCAGGGCCTAGGAAGAGCTGTTCCCCCAAAACTCAGACCAAAGAGGTGTCACTCTGCCCTCTGCTTGATAGGTTTCAGACAATGGCCAACGTGACTCCAATTCCTGACCGTCCGCAAGTTCTCCAGAAATGCTCCTTTCTTCCTTGGAAGGGCATTGATCCACTCTAAGAAATCTGGAAGCTCAGGGCAGCCCGGGTGGCTCAGCGGTTTAGCGACGCCTTCAGCCCAGGGCCTGATCATGGAGACCTGGAATCGAGTCCCACCTCAGGCTCCCTGCATGGAGCCTGCTTCTCCCTTTCCCTCTGTATCTCTCTCTCATTAATAAATATTAAAAAAAAAAAAACCTGGAGGCTCTAACTCCCCTCACAGCAAGGGGTCTATCCCCCGCCTGATCACAGAAAACATGCCAACCTGCTCACAAATGGAGTCTTAACACAGTATTTAGTAGGATGTAGGCCAATGTTTCTTGGAGAGGCTCAGAGGTGCTTGCGCTGAAAGATGATTCAGTGGCCTTGGAAATGAAGTAGATTGGAATTTTGAAGGATTGTATACTCAAAGCAAAAGTCAAATAGGTCAGCTTACCAGACTTAGAGTTGCTTTTCTCAGACATCCCAGAACTTGAAAAGCTGTTTTCCTGTGGCATCTGTGCATCTGATCACAGGCACAGCCATAATAGGAATCAATTATGGAAGCTACCAGTAAGTAGACTTGTAAGTAGACTTGTTCTTTCTCAGGACCGTAGTCCAAGGAAAACCTCCTAAATCCTTTCTTACCTGAATTTTTACTGGTATTAAACATGAGCCCAAAGAAAATAGCACATGCCTCAATATGGGTAGCCCTTACAATGGGAGAGGAATGTCCCCTCTGATCATTAGACACTTCGTGGGAGCAGGTGTTCAAGAACTCCCCTGCCTCTAGTGGAGGGTGGAATTTCCCGACACTTGCATTGCCAGATCTCCTTGTCCTAAAATAATCCATATATCAAGATCATTGGGAACAAGTGATTCTCAGGGTCCAAGCCCTTCAGAGAGAAAAGGACCAGTGGAAGTTAATACTAGGATGTTGGCAGGAGGCTTCTTGAAGGAAATTAAAATGGAGACTTGACATTGTACATCCTATGTGTCAAATACACAACAGCATGTACTTAGGTCATAGAGGGTCTTCACTACCCTAAAAATGCTATTCCACCAAGAGTAGACCCCTGAAGTAAACTATGAACTCTTAATGAACCTAAAACATCCCCAGATATTACAATATTGTAAATAAGATATTACAACTTTATTGGATGTGGATATTACAGCCCTATTGGAGGATGCTGATAATGGAGGTACCTATGCACCTGTGGGGCAGGAGGTATATGGAAAAATCTCTACCTTCCTCTGTTTTGTTCTAGGTCTTGAAATCCCACATTCCTCTTTGGATCCAGGGCCCTGTCTCACTCCCACTACCTCTGACTGGGGCATCTCTCCTTGCAGTTCAAGTCTCCACATGGCATCTTTCATGACCACCCCCTAAGTTCTCCAGAATCCCATGCCAGGGAGTGTCAAGTCTTCCAAAGCTAGACCCATGTCTGTGAGTGTACTGCCAGCACATCAGTTGCTCACTTTAGGAAGCAGGGTTAACTCCCTTTCGAAAAGAAAGCTGTTTCATGGGCAATTCCCAGTGTGAACACTTCTACTTTAATGGAACAGCTTATTCTAAGGATACAGAGTGTGTTGGTGATAATCTTGTACACACTTCAGAATTTTTTTTGGCCCTCAAGTGCCCAGCTGGCCTGTTAAGTTCCTCCCACCCCCCCACCCCCAAGCTGGCCAGTTGAAGGTTGACCTACTTTCACAGCTAGTTGAAACCCTATGACATGTGGTGTAGTATTTGGGTTCTCCTTTTTTCCTTTTTTTTTTTTTTTTTAAGATTTTATTTGGGCAGCCCCTGTGGCTCGGCCATTTAGTGCCACCTTTGGCCCGAGGTGGAATCCTGGAGACCCAGGATCGAGTCCCGCATCAGGTTCCCTACATGGAGCCTACTTCTCCCTCTGCCTGTATCTCTCTCATGAATAAAATATTTTTTAATATTTCTATTCACGAGAGAAAGGCAGAGACACAGGCGGAACAGGTCTCTGTTCAATGGACTAAAAGTATAATCTTTGTAACACTTCTGGTCCCAGTGAACAGACCTGCTAAGCATCACCTAGGTCAGCTTGTAGTTCCTGACCAGATAGCCAGAGGAGTGTATGGCCTCCCATCACTTCATTTCCTCCTCCACTTCCTCCCCCTAGCAGGGCCCAGTCACAGTACAGATCTGGCCACTTCAACCAAATGGGGGACTTCCAGGGCACGGCCACTGGAGGTCCAGTGTGGGGTAGAGCTGCAAAATCACTGGCAAGGGCTGCCTATGAAGAATACACCGTCCAATCAAATGGTGGGATGACTCCTGAAATCACTGACCACTGGAGCCTGTCAGACAAGTATTCCCCTTTAAGGTAAACCTTAAGGATGCAAGGCCTATACTTCATAGCTGCCCTAGCCCTCACCTGTCCTACTGAAGTCCACCTCACATGTGTAGAGGAACAGCTTCCCAGTCCCTAGTGGGCAAACTTAGAAGTGGGAGACTGGAAGAAAGAACTAGTGCCCATCACTGCAGGCAGTCTCCGGGGGCTACTGGCACTCACTTTTACTCCTCCACTATCCATCCTAAATTCTCTTTACCAACCCACACCTTCCCTGGTCTCAGTGACTAACTTGATGATATGACTCAAACTCTCATTCCTGAGGGGTCTGAGTGCCTGATACTCCTCCCTTCTCAGGCTGGTGTTGCTGTACTAGTCATTCTTTCACTCAAGTGGGACAACATGTCCAAGAGGACTACTCCATGCCCTAGATCCCCTCCTGCTGCCTGATATCAAAGAAGCCCTATTGCATTTTGATGATCAGGGCCAATGCTCCTACCAGAATAGTGGCCCTTTTTGTCTGCTGGTTTCGGACACAAGGAACCCAAGATCCCCAGTAACAGTTAAGATTGGAAGGTCAACAGGATCCTATGGCAAGAGTGTGCTATTCTTGAACAGAATCTATTATAGAAGAAGCAAGAGTTGCAGGGACAGGAAGCACGAAGTCCCCAGCGAGTCAGTTATGGCAAAGGGGGGAGGTGCTCTGCTATTTCAACCTCTTGGTTTCTATACCCATGTGTCCCTTCCCCTAGGGACCTAGCCCCTTAGAGACCTCTGTTTGCATGCATCCAGGAGGATACCTGTCCTTGCAGAGGGTTGCCTCTGAGCTAGTGCTATAGCTATGTCTTCAGGAAGCTGTTCCAATGCTCTATCAGACCAGCACCCCCTGAAAGGCCTAGCATAAGCTTCAGCCACTAGATTCCAGGATTGTCTCCTCAGCATCTTCCACCAGAGAGGAAACCTTAGAGCCAACCCCCCAAGGTAGCTCACAATATCTCAATATTGTGCATAAGATAGTGACCCTTTTTCTAAGGAACCATTCTGCCAGGCCGTGGTCCCTTCTAACTTTTGTTAACTGTGTCCAGTGTCCTAGGGCTGAGTTATAAATGGATTCCAGAAAGGCCATGGCACAGCTTCTTGGACTGGAGAACCTGAAGACTGCTAGAAAGTGGTAGAGCTCTATCATTGGTGGTCCTGAATCCCACCGTCTCTCCTGGTATCAGGGTCTCTGACATGTCACCATGTTGTCACCAGAACTCCTTGTTTGGCCTCTGTTAGCCTGAACCCGAGGTCTTGCCACATATACCCTCACCTCTGCCCCCACCACATGCTCCAATCTGTGTTTGGTGGCTCTTAAGCAAGAGGTACTTTCCCCCCATGTCCTGTGACAAAAATCCCAAAGGTTCACAGCTAGCTCCTTGCTCAGCTGCAGACCTACTCTGCAAATATATCCAAGTGAGTATGACCTTGGCCAACTTTGGGTATCCTTCAAGGACAAAATGTCCTTGTCTGTCCTTGACCCTTGATTTGATTTTTTTTATAAAAATAGTGACACATCTTCCCATTGCCAAGTAACATCGAGGGATGGGAAAGCACAAGTTTTTAGAGCTTTGAATGAAAGACCTTTGTACTGCAGGCCAAAGGAAATTATCTTAGATCCCAAAGGGTGTTGTGTTCCCAGGCTGGTTTTTTTTTTTTTTTTTTTACATGATGTCCCCAGTGGATTCTGATTTGGACGGATCCAATTGTTATGTTGATGGGCATCTGATTTGGGAACAGTAGGAGAGGGGCCTGATGGTGTCATCAGCTCTGAAAGTCCTTGGTCTTGTAATCACAAGATGGTTCTAGGAGGCTAGAAGTAGCTCCTCTACTTCCAACTAAGCCTGGGCGAGAGATTCCTTCATAGGATATAGCAATACTAACCTGGTTGATAGTAAGGAGGTCATGAGGGAAAGGCTACCAGGCCACACTGGTGACTAAAGCTGCCATGGATAGGGGCAAGTTCATGTGCATGAAGAATTAAAAGCCCAGGAGTACTGGTTCCAGGATGAGAAGGACTATCCTGGGAATGGTTCTGATAGCTTCCCAAACTGACTTCTCTACCAGTGCGTCTTGGCCACAGCCTCTAACTGCTGCTTGAACTTATAGACCATATCCCCCTCCAAATCAAATGGTGCAAAGGGCCCTATCTCAAATGAAGTAAACCATCTGGTGGAACAAATGCTTCTAGGTCTTGAAGTAATGGAAAAATGCTGCCAAGGATGAAACCTGATGGGGCTCTTCTGAGAGCTGCTCCCTGCACAGGGGCAGTATCCTTAACTGATGCTCCTCTGCAGTCCTCACCAGCACTAGAGCTCTGGGATTGCTTGAAGTACCTTGAATCTGACCACTGCTGTGAGGGTGAAGTAGAGGGGCAACCTGTCTGGAGGGGAAAGGTTCCCCCCCACACATTTGAAACTGGACACTTAGGCTCCTGAGGTACAGGCTTGACCCAGTTGTGCTGTGAGGCCCCCCTCTCCCTTTTCTGCCTTACATAACCAGTAAGAAGGGGACCCCAGGATGTTTCTGACCCTTTGTGAGCCTGGCCCGCTCTTCTAGAGGCCCTGGATTTGACACTAACCATGTTTGATAGGAGTTGAAGAAAATGATTCAGTCTTTTGTGACTAATGGTTTTTCTTCAAACCATCCCACCTGCTTTCAGTTTCTGATGGGTTCCTTTGTGCTGATGGAGATGTAGGAGAGGAGCTTATCCTTTGTAACAAAAGACTAAGTGATCTCTCATTTACTCAAAATCAATGTTTTCTTAATGTGTCTGAAGTTTCTGATGCAACTGTATATTATAGGCTATAACTCCTATTTCCAGTATACAATGCTACTAATAAAAACAGAACCTGAATATATTAAGATGTTCCCAGTGCTCAGTGCTCCATGAGCTACCAGAATATGGACCAGTCTGGAAGCACGGAGTGCCCAGCCAAAGGATAGATCTTGCTTCCTACTGCATCATTGGCACTTCACTTCACCCCTTGTCATCTCCCCAGTTCCCAACAAAGCTTGAGGGGCAGGAAGGCAAAGCTTGAGGATGTCTCCTCCTACCTCAAAACCCTCTCAGTTCAAATTCCTCCCCTCTCAGGAGGAAGAGAGCAGACCTTAAGAGGTGTGACTTCCCAGGAACATGGAGAAAGGCTTTCAGACTTTATTGGGCCCTAGAGAAGTGGAACTGTACGTTTTGAGATCCTCTGTAGGAAGTTAGGCTGGGCATCTTTACCTAGCATGCCATGACTTCCTTCCCAATCATGTAAGGGGTGGGGGGGGAAATGTCACAGGACTCCAGGGTTGGGCTGTGGAGTGAGGTGGTCCAGCTTCCAGTATAACTGAGAGGGAGCCACAGTGAATAGCTAGTTGGGGCCCAGTCTAGTGGTGGTTCAGAAAGCCGGAAGACCTAGATGAGACTCCACACCTGTTCTCAGGGCTCCGCTGGGAGTATTATTGGAAACAATTGGTTTCTTGACTGCTAAGAAACCTAATTCAAGACCAGGTACTGGGGAGGAATCCTTGGCTTGGGACTATAACAATGGTGTAATTCGGTGTGTTGGCTCCAGGCTTAGCACTGTGGGTCAAGCCCACATTGAGTTTCTTTGCTGAGGTTGGTTGGGTGCATGGCTGAATTTTCATGCAGCCCCAGCCAGGTCTCTTAATATCCATCACCTGTAGGACAGAGCCCAGGCAGGCTTGCTTTTTAAAACTAGAAGGCACATTGAATTCTATGTCGAATACAGCATTCCAGAAAAGTCTTTCGGGGGCTATCCCCTCACCAATGCTTCTGGATGTTTTTAGAATATAGACTCTCCTGGTCTTTCACCTTAATGTTCTTGTCAGTTTTCTTGACAACCCCTGGGTTGGAACTTCTGTTCCTCATGGCTCTAGGTGAGTCTTTTGACTCCTCTTAAATCCGGAGGCCAGAGCACCACAGGACTTCAAGGAGAACCTTCTGTGGGTTGTGGAATATCCAAGTTCCTACCAGGTCATCGTGGACTTCTCCACGAAGGGCTGAGGTGCCACTTGTTTTCCTGTACTTCAAGTTTGAGTCTGATCCTCCTGCTTCTTCCTTGCCCGGGTTCTGCTCTCCTTTAGATACACTCCCCTGATCTGTACCCTCACCCTCTGTGCTGCTGCTTCATCTCCTTTGCTGGCTCCTTTTTCTACCATGTTCTCCTTAACAGTTCTGTTCCATGGGACTCTAAACTGTTTATCCTGAGAATTCTCTCCAGGATGACAAACGAAAGCCCCGGTGACCTAATACCTCTAGATCTCTTTTCCACCTTGCAAATGACCAGCCTGAACAGAGCTTCAGACCCAGGTATATTCATCTACCTGTTTCATGATCTCTCCCATCACAAAATGGATCTTGTGTGCATTCTCTCCAAACCTATCTTCCCTTTCTGATAGCATTCTGCACCTAGATGGCCAGGTCGGAACCACTCTGCTGGATTCGTCTCTCTACCTAGCCATGCACCTAAATCTAATCCGAGTCTGGATTCTAATCCTCTAGAGTTTGGATTTAAGCAACAGGTGAAAGATTGGTTTGAATTAGTCTTCATCTCTTTCTCCCTGTTCACTACAGCAGCATTCTAACTTAATCCTCCTTTTTAAGCTTACCTCCTTCCAACACTTAATTCTACATAGTCTTACCTATATTCCACTTAATTGCCTTATATTTGTCATGTTTCTAATGTTGAGCAACAATACAGGGCAGGGCACAAAAGCAAGGGCTGTTTTCTTAGGAAACTGGTCCTCCAAGCTCTCTGGCTGTCTCCCTAACAGCTCTCCTGCCCTTACTGCTGCTACTTGCTCATCCTAAGGGGATGACAGGCAGGGCTGCTGGAATGCGAGCCTCTCAGGGGATCCGGAGACTAAATAAGGGGCCTGCCAGAGCTTTGCCCCTTTGAAGAGCCTTATTTTCTTCTGGAAGCTTCCTATGTCCTTCAGAAAGGGATCTTGAGAATGGAGTATCTCCAATTCAGGAAGCCAGGGAGAGAATTGGGTTACAGATTTAAAAAGATAGGGCAAGGAAGAGCAGCAGCAGAGGGACAGAGGGATTTGACCTCACCATGGAAACCAGTGCCTGGTAGGGAGCTTGGGGAAGCAGTGGAGGGCTGCTAAATACTGGAGGGGTGGAGCCTTGTGCACATGTGGGAGAGCCAAGCAGTGAAACTCTTCATACTCCTTGTTGAACTCCCTAATTTCTACTTTAACCTGGCAATTGTTAGACAGCCGAGCCTTGTGTAGTTCTCCATTGATTATGAGCAGTCCTGTGGATCCCTAAATGGGGAAATACAGTATGGTCTTTAATTAGCAACTCTATTTCCTCCTCAAAGTGAGGGGAAAATAGCTGCCCTTGCAGTGCCCATAGAGAGCCAGGCTCTGTCCTAGAATGTTAAATCAATAGTTCTTGTGGTCTCTGAGGATTAAACGGTGATGGGTAGAGATGCTCTCTTCATTAACTAGTAGAGCTCTATGTAAAGCTTCAGTGTATCACTTGATTCAAATAAACCCATATTGGACAGATTTTTCCAGGGACTGAAAAAGGCAAGATGCTTCCAGTAAAACAAAGTATAAAATTCCTGATGCTGGTTCTTAGCTGTAACTGAATAAACATGAAGCTTGTCTCTAGATCCCTCTAGAGAGATCTCATTAACTATGCGTGGGATGCAAGAGGTGGATGGAGCCTCCAGTATAACCTAAGAGACCGTCAGTAGCTCCTGCTGATCCCAGGAAACCTGCAAGTAAACTTCATAAATATGTTCATAAAGCACTGTCTTAGTACTGAAGTCTAGTACCCAATCTCTACTATAGACAGTATTTGCTTATGCAACTTAAGTAAACATCAGCTCACTAAGACTCAATCTTACAAATGGAATTCTGGTTAGTCCATCTTTTTTTCTTAAGATGTTTCAGTAGGATTCATGGTGATGGGAGTACTGTGGTCCTAGACAACTTGTGTATGAGGAGGTAATGTAGAAGATCTCTCTACTCAAAAGTATACAGAAGCCATCCTCCCACTTCAGGCGGAGTAAATGGGCTTGGTGCTTGACTTGCTCAAAGCAACACAACTAGTTACTGGTGCAGAAGGAATGGGGTATGCAGCCTCCCAATTAGGCTGAAGGCCTTTACTACCTGATGCTGGGGATCAAGAATTGAACTGTGCCTTAGATTTACCACAGACCTGGTACATTTGGGCTAACCTCCCAGATTGTGATGCTAGGTTTCCTGCACCTGTATACAAGGATGACCTCCTGGGGTTTTATCAAGTCTCTTCCATGGATGATAGAGTAGATATGGAGGATACTAAGTGAAAGCTAATAATGTGATGGGCATCCTGCTGGAATGCTAACTGAACTCGTGGGAAATGCCACTAACTAGACTTGCTGTGTTCAGGTTCTCTGGGGAAACGAGATAAATCAGATAAAAAGCTGGATCATGCAATTGTGTGGAGGTGGACAAGTCCCAAAATCTGCAGGGTGACTTGGTAAGCTATATACCCATGAGAGCTAATCATGTGGTTCCCATCCATAAGGCCATGAGGCTCAAGATCCAAGAAGAGCCAATGTTCCAGTCAGTCCAAAACCAGAAAAACTGACATCCGTGTGAAGGCAAGGCAGGAAGAATTATCTCCCGGAGAGGGTCAGTCTTTTATACTCAGGTCTTTAACAGCCCTCTTTAGTGTGAATGGCCCTCATCCACTCTGCTTTACTTATTCCACCAATTTGTGTTAATCTCCAGAAATGCTTACAGTTACCCCCCAGAATACTTGACCAAATATCTAGGCACCCAGTGACCCAAATAAGTGAACATAGGTAGCCATCACCCATGCCAAGTCTAAATACTCTAGATGAGGCCTTGTGTTCCTAGTTAAAATTGAACTACAGCAGTAGAAAATGGCCTGTAAGGAAAAATCTTAGAGATGATCCACTTAGGTAAGAGGATACTATCATATATACTAAAGCCCTCTCTCATGGAGTAGAAAATGCTATGGTCTAACACCTTGCCTGTAGCTTGATTGGAGGACATTCTTAAAACTCCTTTTTTGATGGTCACAGCCTGGGTCCTGTTCTGGTTTCATGGTCTTTGCAACTAGCACTTTAGAATTCAGTGTCCATAAGGGTGATATCAGGAGATGTTTGCCAAACTGGTGGTTCTCAAACAATAGTATACGACCCTCTGCCTGTATGCCACAGTCTCCCTCCTACTCCATAAGATGGGTTAATGTGACTCTTGAATAAGACAACCATATTTAAAGGCTTTAGCATCCTTATTCTGAAATGTTGAAGAGGTGGTACTATTAGTCTTATCAAAAAAGTCTATAACCCAGTGTCCTCCCAAATTAAAAACATTTTGGCTTTGAAACCTGTCTCAGGCCACTTAAGAATATATAGGTCTCTAGGAATTTTCCAGTAACATCCAGGCTTTTCTGTGAGGTCAGTCTAGTATAATATGCCATTTTATAGGGTTGGTGGTGCTAATGGACTCCTAAGGTTGTTTTCAGGGTGAATGAGTAGACCAATACATTTTGGGGAGAGACCAAGCTTGGCCCTAAGGGTAGTTTCTGCCACTATGATAGATGGCACTGAATACCTTTGCTTATAAAATGCAGCATTGGGAAGAACAAAAACAATACAAGGATCAGTGCTAGGAACAGTAAAAATTGTTTTCTATAGGAGCTTTAGTCTGATTGTCACATGACCTTTAAGAATGAGCACACTAATGTAAGACCACGACAACTGACTTTCTGATCACTTAAGCATCTAATCCAAGAATGAGCCATTGGGCTTCAAACATGAATGATCGTGTCTAGAGTTTACTTCCTATAGGGAATAGCTTATACCAGCCCCTCAAGTAGGTGAGGGGGACTGGGTATGTATGTGCTGAAACAAAGGCAAACACTGGAGGCCTTCAGCTGAAGCTTTCAACACTACCTTCCCTGGCCATCAGCTTAGCTGTGTGGCTGTTACCAAAAGCAACACTGCTTGATGCCCTGTTTTAGATCTTTTCTCTTTCGGGTAAGTGAAGAGCCTTCTGAAAGCAGTGTTTTTGCCACAAGCTGGTGAAAAGATACCCTGTCCCTCTTTACCGTCATGCGGAGTCTAGCATTCCCCTTCCCCTGGGAAGTTCTAATATTTCTGGTTGTCTACACAATGGACTTCTTGGATCAATTAACCAAATGGCTAATGAATCTACCTACCAAGGCACTAAGTGTAAGGGATGCATCTGTGAACAAGATGGACAAGGCTTCTGCTCTAGTGTGAAGGGAAGCCTAAGAGGGCAACATGACTTAATGGGGTTGGGAGGAGTAGGCTTTGGTTAGCTGTAACACCTTTCCCCTCAAAATCTTCCCTTTGCCTCTATACAAGTTGTATAAACTCAATAAATCTTAGCTGGGGTAGACCCCTTCCACTCCAAGTCTGCTGCTTCTACAGTAATGAGTGATGCCATTCTAATTCACTTGCAATCAAACCTGAGCTCTGGCAACACTCTTGAGCAGAAGCAATTTTCCTTTGGCTTTTCCTACCTAGTTCTCCACATGTGACACTTGAAGAAAGGTTTTGCCTTAAAGATGAGACATTAGTTCTATCAATAGCCAGCATCAAATATTTTACTGTATTTCAGCAAAACTTTTTATTCCATGGTCTCTACTGGATTCCCCCCTAATCAGGCTCTAAGATAGAAGACTTTGAGACAAGGGCTTTGAGTGGGAAGAAATGCTGGCAAAGAAATTGGGGAGGTGATCTAGAAAGATGTGACAGCAAGCAGGACGCGGAGGTTCCTCATAAACCAGTTGCTATGCGGATAAATGAGACTAATCCTCCAGAAAAGTTTTAGGAATTAGTATAAAACAGACTTCAGAATTATCCTGGACTGAGAAATATGGGTTATGTATACTCCTGACACTTATTAGTCACTTAGAGTACCTCTGGTGAGCTGTTAATTCTAAGCTTACCATGTTAGACAACATGGGTTCTGTAGCCCAAGGGCTGCCTCCAAAGAAGATGCAGGATTCAGGATGTCAGCCCAGGGTGCATAGAACTTGACATGAGGATTCAAGGAACATGGTGGAGGATTGACCATGTATTTCCACTAAGGATTGAAGTAGTAGGTATTAAAAAGGCCTCTTTAAATATTGCCCACAATGCAGAGTAGGAGCTGATACTAGTGGATTGTAGAGCTAGAGGTGGATTTTTGTCCTTTTGCATTAAAATGGTATCTTTAGAGGGAGGGGAAGACTCAAGTGTTAGCATCTTCCTCAGATGAAGAGGGGTGAGTAGTAGAATTGGCCTTGTTCTGTCTTGAATCAAGCAAGCGCTTCATGGAAATCTCTTGAAAGCCTAATCTCAGTCTCAGATATGTAGGAACCATAAGAAATACCTGGTCAACCTTCAGGCCTGCTTGATTCTTTGCTCAAGCATACTAAGAGAGCAAGGAGCACAAACACTATTTTGAGAAATAGGACCAAAGTACCCCCAAATATGAAGAAAAACATGAATCTATTCAAAAAGTTCAATGAAGCCCAAGGAGGATAAGCCCAAACAAATCCATATCAAGATGTATTATCAAATTTTCAAGACCAAGGACAAAAGAATCCACTCATCATGTACAAGGGTATCCTCCAGTAAGATCAACAACTCTCATTAGATTAAGAAGGCCAGAAGGCTGAAGGATAATACTTAAAGTACTGAAAGGAAAGAAGAAAAAAAAACCCTGTAAAAGAATTCTATATCTGACAAAACTATCCTCCAAAACAAAGTCAGATTGATATTTCCAGATAAAAACTGAGTCTGTCATTAGTTAGCCCACAAAAAATACAAAAAACCCCCACAAATCCTAAACAGTCCTTCAGACTTAAAGGACATTAGACCATAACTCCATGTAAAGAAATCATTGGTATGGGTTCCCTATTAGGATGACGTAAACATTGTGGAACAGAGCAGTGATGGCTGCACAAAATTGTAGATATCTAAATGCCATGGAATCGTATATTTTAAAATGGTGAATTTTGTTAAATTTCATAACTTTGAAATGTCTTCTGGGAGATCAACTGGAGAGCTATATAGGATCCATCTGAATGAACTATTGTGTACTCAAAGGATCCTCCTATCAGTAAAACCAAGATGTTAAAACCACATAATCATATTTCTAGAACTTCTAAGAGTATTAGAAGATGTGTTTGGCAGAACTATGTGTGCATAATAAATGATTTTTTAGGAACTGGCTTCAACTCAACCTTAATGAGCCGATAGTAAAGTTTTGGCTCATTAGCAGTTTCAGATGGATGCAGTCATGACCCATACTGAGATTGCCTGGGAGATCCCCAGACACTGAGAAAGGTCAGATGCTGTCAATCTTTCCAGATCTGATTTAATAACAGGATTTAAGAATGAAGAGTACACTTCCGGTAAACCCACTGACCCCTCTTTAATTGTAGTGGTCTTAGAGGGGGGCTGGAGATGCTTTGTCAGCAGGAGCCGTCTATTCTTTGGCAGTAATGGTCTCCTTCTGCTCCTTCACACCAGAATCTCTGAAGACAAGGTCCCTTTATTCTCTTATGCCAGGTCCTCCAGGGTGAAGCCTCTATGGCCACTGTTGTAGCTTCTGTTGTGGATCATTCCTGAAGAGGAGATATGTGCACTCTATGCAGCGTATTTGGGATTGTACAGGTTCTCTATCTGGGGGGAAATGATTACAGCCTGAGCTTAGGAGGTTGAAGGAGTCTGGCCATCGTCTTTAACAGTGAAAGCTGTTGTAGACTGAGCTTTTCAGGCAGCAGCTTTTGAGAGGGAGTTGAATATACAGAAAAGCGTACTATGGAGTGCTATCAGGAGCAATGTCTGTAAAAGAAGTGATCCAGCAGGACTGGGCGGAGAAGTTAATCTATCACTTAGGAACATAAAGGCCTGGTCCTCTCAAGCATCTTGGTGATTCAGAGCTCTCAGCTCCACTGGAATGTGTCCCTGAGAATGGTGCTTGGCCTTAGCTAAGTAGATCTTTGAGGCAATCCCATAGAAGAGTACAGGATTTTCCTCACGTAGCACTTCAAGTAGCTGGGCTGGGGTGGGGAGAGAGATCGGTTCTTTGCATCTAAAGAGGAATGTGGGTAACATATAACCATGTCCACTATAGCCTCTGCACCACCCAGAGCCACTTCTTGGAATAAATTCTAGAGGGAGTTTCCCTAAGTTCAAGTAGGTTTCTTCCTGAAGAAACTAAAGACTGGAAAGACAAATCCTGTGAAGGAGTTCTGTTGGGGTTTCAACTGGTACATAGCGGCCCCTTCCTCTGTCCAGATTTCTCTTACCCTTATATACCCTTTTGGTGGATTCCCTGGTGGCATGACAAGGTCCTCCTCTCTCCTGGACCTGAGCTGAAATCCTGTATTTCTCAGGCTTTGGATGCTGTGTACTTTATCATCAAATCAGATCACCAAGAAACCTACAAATAGGTTGTCTCCTATCCCACTGTATAAGAGCAACCCTGCTTCTTCCTGGTGACTAAAGCCAATTACCTCTGCCAAGATGATGTCCTTGTCTGCTGGCCCGTTAACTCAAGGAGACTTGAGGGCTGAGGCAGCAACCATAGCTCATTTTTAAAGTAGGTCTTTGTCCCTTGATACAAGCATGTGCCTTTTGGGAACCAGTAACTCTAAATCTAAGTCCCAGAGATGTAGGATCAGGAAGAAATACAAAACCACAACAGGGTCACTGGGAGTGCTGGCAAATAGGAGGCATGCCTACTTGGAAGCCTTTTGAGTGACCACCCCCTGATGCAGTATACTTTAAGGCTGAACCTATCTATAGGGGTGTACCATTCAAACAAGTGCGTTTTAAGTATAAAAAGGATGGATTGTGATTACTACTGCCATGGGCCTGGGAACCAGTATTGCCTGCAAACCAGTGCTTCAGCTTTGAGGAATTGTACGGATGTACTGAAAGATTAACCCAGTACTGAGTTGTCTACTCCCTGCATGTTCTAAATAAGGGTTTGGCCCCTGCCTGGCTCTTAAGAATCTGACACCTTGGGATGTTCTGCCAGATGAGTGGTTTGTTATTGACTTGGAGCCCATGAGCCACATGAAACAGTCTGTTAACAATGTGACTTATGGGGGACTTGGGCCATGAGGTATTGGCTTGACCTCTGGAGAGGGCTAGGAACCACATGCAGAAGTAGACATCCCAGGCCTACCACCGATTAAAAAAAAAAAAAAAAACCTGGCTGCCAAGGCTCACATGAGTTGCCCTGGTTCCATGTGAATGCTCACACATTACTGGGAGAGCTAAATATCTGACCCCACTGGGAGAAGACCACTAGAAACTTGTGGCTGATATCTCCTGGACTCTGCCCCTTGTACATGCGGGACATGAGTAACAGCCACTACAATGGCGCTTTATGTGAAATCTTATTCTTGGCTTCCTCTTTCTTATGCTGCTCATCCCCACTCCCTTGTTACTTCCTTATGGAAGCACTTTGCTTCATAAACCACTTGCATGTATCTTATGTTTCTGGGATAATTGCAAGGCAGTTGCTACCAGAAGCCCTCCTTGGAAGGAGGGTTTATGGAATGGGATCTCTTGAAGGCGAATTGCTTACCAGTCAAATGATAAGGATCTCATCCCTGGAGATAAGTGGATTATTGACAGGAATGGTAAAGCTAGAGTGGTGGTTCTCAAAATGTGGTCCCCAGGCCACCAGCATCAGCATCTTCTGGGAATGTTTTTAGAAATGCAGGCTCATGGGCCCTATCCCATACCTGCTGAATCAAACTGAGTGGGGCCTAGTCAGTTGTGACAAGCCCTGTAGGTATTTCAAGTACCTACAAAAAGGCTGACTTCCATCTCTGAACTTAGATGGGAGGGGGATGCGTTGTGTTGTGACCTCTCTAGCATGCGGCAAAGAGTAAGGGAGGCCGATCGAACAGCTGGAGTGAATAAGAACTGGAACTGGTTGAGTATGGCTGGGCAGGTCCTGTATATTAAGGCTCAGTGTAAATGTTGAAAGGGCCCCCATGGTGATAGTTCTCAAAAACCTGCATTTCCTACAGCCCCGATCTCATGCAGTGAGCCTAGTTTACAGGGTTCTGTGGAGTTGAAGGCCTGCTATCTACAGAATTATTTCCAGACTTAACACCCAACAGAACACAGCTTCATCCCCAGCTTTTTGCATGTTGCTATATCCCTTCTAAAGAACGTACTCACTATACTATGTTGACTGTTTGGAATTTGTTTAAAAAATAACAGAAGGCTGGATATGTGGCCTGACAAGGACTCCAAGCCAAATTTAAAAGCTAGAAAGAGACTAGTAGGATGAAAAAGCCCCATTCCAAGTGGAGATTTTTGATTGTAGGGAATTGGTCACCAATTCATATGCTGCACCTCACTGGCTTGTATTAGTTTTCTTTCTATTCACTTCAATTTGGTCCACATTAATAGAATGTCCAATATACTTGATGCTAAATAGAAGTGTCCATTTTAACATAGCCCTTTGGACTCAGAAGGTCATGGGTTTCTGCATGTTTTACTCCACACTATTCTGAAATACAACTTCCACTTGTCGACTTATTTGCTTGTCTTATAATCTACTTTCGAAAGGGTTGCCAGATAATAGTGCTCAGTGAAACTTGAATTTCAGAAAAACAGCTGTTTTAATAGAATGTCCCAAATATTACATGGGACATAATCATGCTATAAAAATCACTTCTCATTTAAACTTGGCATCCTATATTTTTTATAAGGCAATGAAAATAGGATTTCTGCAGCTTCTCACAGTGCTTTCCTCAAACCAACATCTTAATTTTTTAAAAATACCAATAACAAAGCCAGATTTATGCCTCTAGATATGTAAAAGAACCTGGGATCAGAGGCTATGCTGACAGATGGTGATTCCACGGCTGGCTCTGTTCCAGCAAGGGGGGAGGGACTCAGATAAGTCTAACCCCGTAGAAGCTGTCCTTCTCTGCCACATCTCATTGGTAATGATCACAAGGTCTTTTGTGGTTCCATACAAATTTTAGGACTGTTTGTGCTAGTTCTGTGAAAATGCTGTTTGTATAGAGTATCGTGTCATCTGCAAATAGTGAAAGTTTGACTTCTTCTTTGCCCATTTGGATGCCTTTTATTTTTGTTGTTGTTGTTGTCTGATTGCTGAGGCTAGGATTTCCAGGACTGTGTTAAATAACACTAGTGAGAGGGGACATCCCTGTCTTGTTCCTGACCAAAGAGGAAAGCTCTCAGTTGTTGCTCATTGTGGATGATAATAGCTGTAGTTTTTAACATATGGCCTTTATATTGTTGAAGCACGTTTCTTCTCAGCCTACCTTGGTGAGGGTTTTCAATCATGAACGGATATTGTACTTTGTCAGATGCTTTTTCTGCGTCTGTTGAAATGATCACATGGTTCTTATCCTTTCTTTTATTAATGTGGTGTATCACCCTGATTGATTTGTGAATATTGACCCACGCGTGCAACCCAGGAATAAATCCCACTTGATTGTGATGAGTGATTTTTTTAACGTATTGTTTTGGATCCAGTTTGCTAGTATTTTATTGGGAACTTTTGTATCCGTGTTCATCAGGGATATGGGCCTGTAGTTCTCTTTTTTAGTAGAATCTTTATCTGGTTTTGGTATCAGGGTAATACCGGCCTCATAGAATGAATGTGGAAGCTTTTCTCCCTTTTCTTTTTTTTTTTTTTTTTTGGAAAAGATTGAGAAGAATAGGTATTAACTCTTGTTTAAATGTTTGGTAGTTTTTGCCTGAGAAAACATCTGGCCTTGGACTTTTGTTTGTTGGGAGTGTTTTGATCATGGATTTAATTTCTTTGCTGGTTAGCAGTCTGTTCAAGTTTTCTAGGCATTTGTCCATTTCTTCCAGGTTGTCCAATATATTGGCATGTAGTTTTTCATAATATTTTCTCATAATTGTTTGTATTTGTGTGGTGTTGGTTATTTTTTTCCTCTCTCAGTTGTGATTTTATTTTTTGTGGTTCTTTCTTTTTTTTTTTCTTTTAGATAAGTCTGGCAAAAAAAATATCAATTTTAATTTTTTTTCCAACTTTCATAATTATTTCAATGAACCAGCTTCTGGATTCACTGATTTGTTCCATTGTTTTTTAAATTCCTATATCACTTATTTCTGCTCTAGTCTTTAATATTTCTTGCCCTCTGTTGGCTTTAGGCTTCATGTGTTGTTCGTCCTAGCTCCTTTAGGTATTATGTTAGGTTGATTATTTGAGAATTTTCTGGCTCCTTGAGGAGGGCCTGTATTGCTATGAACTTCCCTCTTAAGATCTTTTTTTCTGTAACAAAAAGATTTTTGACATTGTGTTTTTATTTCCATTTGTTTTCATGCATTTTTAAATTTCCTCTTTGATTTTCTGGTTGACTCATTCATTTTTAGTAGCATGGGGGTTACCCTCCATGTATTTGTGGCCTTTCCAAGTTGTTTTTTTTTTGTGTGTGTGTGTGTGTGTGTGTGTGTGTGTGTGTGGTTGACTTCTACTTTCACGACATTGTGGTCAGAAAATGTGCAGGTATGATTTCAATCTTCATGCTACATAACAGTGCTTACATGTGGATTACTTCAACTTTTGCTACATGATGCTGCTATTCATATCATTTAAAATGTATATGTTGAAAGTGAAGTTTTATGTGTAGATTTGCCTAATTAATGTCTAGGATAAATACACAAATATTAGAATTAAGAACATTTATATTTATTTTCTATGATTATTTCTAAGTAAGTTCCAACACACAAAATAATAAAAATTGAGCTTCAGTAATTTACAATTTAGATGTATGTCACATTTATCTTAACACACTGAAACTATAATTGCAAATAATTGAACTTCCAATACACAAGTAAATGAAATTGCTGAACCAAAAGGAAATAGCATTGATTGCACTTTGAGTAAACTGAACAGATTTGGTAGTTCTGATTTATTGAGGTAGGGACTAGTCCTAAGCCCATTAACACAAATGTTTAATTAAAGTGCTGTAATTTTCAGGAACAAATGCAAGAAGAGGAAACAGCTATAAAAAACCCTTTTATTTTGGTAATGAAAATCAATATGAAAATTGCAAGAGTAGCACTCTCAAATTAATGCCAGGCAACTAGAAGAAAATTAAATATAAAAATCAGATTTTGATAGACCATAATGAATGTGAGAGAAACTACATGATTTCTATATTGATATTTGTTTAGCTTTTATACCTGGACTTAATATTTTAAGTAACAGTGAATAAATTCTTGGAAGAACTCTGTAAAATGGGGATACCATTTGCTTACTTCCTTAAATAATTAACTCTGCATCTGTATATGATATTTACCCTGTCAACACAACATAAAATTATATTATGCTCATGGGTATCTAACATTTCCAGCAAAAGAGCATCTATTAATCTCAACAAAGATAATTTACACAAATCTCCATATCATTTTGTCTACATGCAACAAAGTTTTGTTACAATTGTGTTTTGCGGTCCTCCATTAATAAGTCATTCCACTAAAAAGATCATTAAACAAACAAAAAGAACATCTGCTTTCATTCTTTAAGTCAATTCTATTTTATGACAAGTGTTTACAAGACAAATATAGTTCAGATTAATTAGTTTTATAGGTGAGAAATGTATTCAGCCTGTTACTATATTTCTCATGATATAAGTTTTAATGAATTAATCACTCATTTAAACTTCACTGCTTCCAACCTGAATAAAACCACTGAGGCTGTCACTGAGAGTAATTCTCACTGAATTTACAAGTGGCCAGTACAGCCTTCTTAGCAGAACCTATTTTGAATTATCCAAATTGATGAAACCAAAGTGAAGCCAACAAAAAGAATTAAAGAAATTACCCATGTAGTATCCAAGCTAATTAAGACCAATCAGCTATGACTTTTGACTAGAAATCCATTTGTGTCCATAATTTACTTGAATTCAGATTATTATTAACATTGCTTCTGTTGCTATTATTCTTACTCATTCCCATCTTCCTTTTCTTTTTCCTCAACATCCTATTCCTCTTCCTGATCCTATTGGTGTTCTTTATATTAGTGCTGTTGCTACTGGCAGTACTATAATTATTGCTACTGCATGCCATAGCAAACAATCATTTTTACATCTCTATTTGCATACAATTTATTGAGATTTGGATTGATTGCTACTCACTGACTGGCATTTATTCCTTATTTATAATATATTAGGCAATGTTCATTTTCTTAATCAGATCTTTGGCAAAATCTTATTATATTTGGAGACATCTGTTTGTCTAGCCTCAAACTGATGCATTAAGATTTAGTTCTTTAGGGTGCTTACATTAGATGTAAATAATTGTTAGCATGTAAACTAAGGAAAAATTCTATTTAGGGATTTTAATTTAAGAATCAATTGTATGTGATGGGGAGGAAATATAATGGCCTATGTGTCCAAAATCTGATGCCTTCTTCTTTTAAGAAACACACTGTCTATAAATAGAGCAATAATTTTAGATCCAGAATAAAAAAGAAATTTTATAAAAGCATTATAAAAGGGAAAAAAAATCTCTACTGAGAATATGCTGTATTAACATTAGCCACACAACTTTCCTAAGAGGGTAAACAGAGTAATTGACATGTAATGTTTTCCATGCTTTCACTGTTTTGGATTGAGTAACAGTTTATGAAGAAAAATCAACTGAAGACAAATCAGAATTTTTGGGTGGCTTTATTTTCACTTAAATTAAATTAAATTAAATTAAATTAAATTAAAAAATTAAATTACTGATTTCATGGAAAATAGTTACAGGTTTATTTTTTTAAAAATTTTTATTTATTTATGATAGTAACATACACACACAGAGAGAGAGAGGCAGAGACACAGGCAGAGGGAGAAGCAGGCTCCATGCACCGGGAGCCTGATGTGGGATTCAATCCCGGGTCTCCAGGATCGCGCCCTGGGCCAAAGGCAGGCGCCAAACTGCTGCGCCACCCAGGGATCCCCTAGTTACAGGTTTAAAATTTAAATGATCAGAGTGCTTGGGTCACTCACTTGGTTAAGCATCTGCCTTGGGCTCAGATCATGATCCCAGGGTCCTGGGATGGCAACCCTGCTCAGCTCAGTGAATCTGCTTCTCCCTCTCCCTCTGCATCTCATCTGCTTGTGCTCTCTCTCTCAAATAAAATATTTTTAAAAATTAAATTGTCAACTTTATTGACTATAAGAATGAGAATAACAAAACCAGTGTATTTTTTTAGTTTGTTTTTGTTTATTGTTTTTTACTTTAAAACGGGAATATCTAGACTCCCATCTCTTTTCCCACAGTACCTAGGGTGCTCTCTAAGAAAATAAAGTCACCTCATTTCATTAAAAACTACATCACATTGCAATGGTATGATGGTTCTCGAACTCGTCCCTGTGTACTGAGGGTGAGGAAAATGGGAGAAAGAGGCAGACCATTCCAGATTAGTAGGTGATAGTTTTAATAAGCAAGGGATCTTACATACAAACTTGGGTGGCTGCAAGACAAGTAGATCTCTGGACCCACTTGCCAAAATTTTAAAAGTTTCTACGGAGGCCTTAACTAGGTTTTGTCATGTATAATATCCAGATGGTTTCAACAACACATTGCTTTCTCAAGGCTGTGACCTTAAAAATGGCTTCCATTGAATAATGGAAGAGAATAATGGACAAAACATATATTCCAAAGAAAGGAGACAGGTGAGGAGCCTCTAACTGCCCAAGTGTAACTCAGAGTCAACTGGTGGTTGCCTCCTTTAATGACCTGCTCCAACATGGAAAGAGAATCCAGACTCTTCATGATGACTTCAAAAAATTGTTCAAGTTCTGGTCAAAGTCTGTCAAATTTTATCTCATCCTACCCTTACCCACTCTCCCTACATTTTGTCCTACTTTTCCTTTGTTTCATGAGCACGTATTTTCCTAAGGGATGTTACATATTGTGTGTCCTCCTTCTGGGAGGCCTCATTCTTCTTTCTGGATATTCTTCAGTTACCACTCTCAATTTATGTCACCTTCCAAGAGATTCTCACTGTTTGACAAAGATACAATAGTACACATCCTTCCTATTTTTCTAAAATATTTTTTAGAAGATTTTATTTATATATTCATGAGAGACACAGAAACAGAGAGAGAGAAAGAGAGGTGAGACATAGGCAGAGGGAAAGCAGGCTCCATGCAGGGAGCCCAATGTGGGACTCTATCCCAGGGCTCCAGGATCACGCCCTGGGCCAGAGGTGGCACTAAACCACTGAGCCACCTGGGCTGCCCCATTTTTCTCTCTTATATATACCCTATTATCATTTAGAGCACTTACCATAACTAAGGAGGTTTTTTGTTTGTTGCTTAAGGTTTTCTTTGTTTGTTTGTTTGTTTGTTTTTTATTATCCACACCTCACAAGGATGCTTCATGAATGCAAGGGCTATGTATGTTTAGTTTGTGCTGCATGCTAGATATTAACACAGTGTCTTTATTATCCTATGTATTCAGTAAATACTTGTAGAAAGTATGATCAAATGCATTAATTTATGGATAATTTGAGGCAGCTTTCTAGCAATTAATCCATAATCTAACAGAGAGTGCATTTTTTTTTAAATTCACAACAAGCCCTCAGAATCTTCTTGATCTTTCAGAGATCTTATTTAAAAAGAATATTTGGGGAAAAAAAAGAATATTTGGGATTTTTACTAATCATGACATTTTATGATCTGCTAAATATGGTATGGTAAGCTAAAAAATCTAGGCTAAACAAAAATAGTATAAAATATAACTAATAGCACATCAAAAAATTAAGGTAGGAAAATATATACATTAGAAATTAAAACAGTCGAATTTACAATAGAGATCTGTGGGAGAGCAAAGTGTCACTACGTGCTATTAAGATCCACAAATTTGAGCATTGGCTACTAGGAAAAAGTAAGTAATTTTCTTTTCTTTCTTTTTTTTTTTTTAAAGATTTTATTTATTTATTCTTGAGAGATAGAAGGAGAGACAGAGCCAGAGACACAGGCAGAGGGAGAAGCAGGCTCCATGCACCGGGAGCCCGACATGGGATTCGATCCCGGGTCTCCAGGATCGCGCCCTGGGCCAAAGGCAGGCGCCAAACCGCTGCGCCACCCAGGGATCCTGGAAAAAGTAAGTAATTTTCTAAATAGTAGAAAGTATAATAGTGATGAACAGGTATAAACTGGTTGCCTAACTTGAGTATGTCAGGGTGAGGTTTTTGCATCTTTTGTTTATTTCTTTTGCTTTGTTTTCTTTTACTCAAGAGCTCTGAGATGTTTTGTGCACACTGAGAGATAAGGAAACATATCAAATAAGTGTCCTTTTTGACAAGAGATTAGAGACGTGTAATAAAGGAGTTATATTAGGAAGATAATCAGTTATATTGTTTATTGTGAAGCTTAAGCAGCATAGTTAAATAACCTAAGTGCAAAATCACTATGTGCCTGGCAAATCACACACATCTCTGAACTGTAAAGCATATGTAGCCCCACAAATTGAGAAGGCAGAAAAATAAACTATCTGGGTATTCACTAAAATAGCCTGAGGAAATAATGTCTGTGAAAAAGTTCAGAAATTGTGGTAAGACACCATCTTGGAATAAATCTTTAAATGTGAATCATAAGTTAGAGATGGGAACATAGATTTTTCCATAATACTGAGTGACAATAATACTATAAATAGCAAAATAAAGGTGCATGAAATCCTTATTTTTGACTTAATGCAGGACACTTACTATGTGACAGAACAAAACCAGATCATATTTTCCATATGTTGTTTGAGGGAAATTTTCTGTAGTTAAGGGGATAAAGAAAAACTTTTTAAGTAGAGACATTTGTATTAGTTTCCTATTGTTGCTGTAACTTATTATCACAAATACTACAACGTAAAACACAAATTAAGTGCCATATACTTCTGGAGATCTGAAGTCTAAGAATGCAGTCTACAGGGCTGCATTCCTTTGGAGGATCTATGAAAAACTGTTTCCTTGCCCTTTCAATTTCCAGATGTCACCCTACATCCCTTGTTTTGCGGTCCTTCTTCCATCTTCAAAACCAGAAATATACAATCTTTTCTACTGTGTCTTCTATTTCCAGTCTCTCTTCTCTTACTCTTCTCTGATTCTTCTTCACTGTAAGTATCTTTGTGATAACATGGGAACCACCTGGATAATTCAGGACAATCTCATTTTAAAAACCTTAACTTAATCATGTGTCCCTTTTACCACGTAAGGTAACATATTCACATATTCCATGAATGATGATGTGAACATCTTTGAGAGATGATTATTCAGCGTACTATGTTACTTAAGGCTAATTCTGAAGGAAAACGAGCCAGTGACATAAAAATGGAAAAAGATCTTGTCCTGATTTGGATTCCCTGGAAAGCACATCCAGGCACTGGAAGGCAGGTACTTCATTTGGGAGGTGATTCTAGAAAGTACAAGTAATAATAGAGAATTGACAAAGTAAGGAGAGACCAGCCAGTAGTGTTCCAATGAAAAAGTGATCAGTGTGAGTAACTGGACTCAATCCTGCTGGGAATTCTTTGAGCAGCTCCTATCAGAATTGTATGGAATAGAGAGGCTAGGAGTTATGTCTGTCAACTCTCGTCTCTCATTGGTTGAGGAACATGAAATCCCTAGTATGATCCTGTACATGAGGGCTAAGTGAATCCCCAAAATTCTCAAGCAAGCCTTTAGATAGTAAAGCCAGAGGAAAGAAGCAAAAGTGCTTGATATGAGAGGTTGTAAGCTTTCCGTAGCTGCACTGTGAACTCAAGGGAGATTGACTAGATCTTTTTTTAAAACAACATCATCTGATACAGATGACAGCAACAAATTACAAGACACATCCAAAACATTCAAAAGTCTTGTGATAAAATTCAGTATTTAAAACTACATTGTTGAGGGGCACTTGGGTGGCTCAGTTGGTTGAGCATCCAACTTCTGATCTCAGCCCAGGTCTCAATCTCAGGGTCATGAGTTCAAGCACCTCATTAGGCTTCATGCTGACTGTGGAGCCTACTTAAATAAAAAACAAATAAATAACTACGTTGTTCAAATAGAGAACAGTAAAGCATTATAATGCGCTATATAGTTTGGAACAAACATACAATATGGCAAAAAATAATTTATAAATGTAAGCAGAAGAGCAATGGGTTTGGTCTAAAAAGTAAGTTGAGTTGCAGACCTACACACTGGCAACAAAGTTTAGATCATTAAGAAAAGAAATATATGTTAAGAAAGAAAACAATATAACCCAATAAAAACATTAGGATTATACATGTTATAGCATATAATTTAATAAATAAAAATAATATTTTTGATAATAGGTTTATGGCATTCAATGGAACTGTAAGAAACTGAACATGTTATCTTTTGATAATTTTACAGTATTATATAAATATCAATATCATGGAATCACCATGAGGGCTCAGGCTTCTACAGTTGGTATTATAGCATTCAATGGAAATATAAGAAGCCTGAGCCCTCATGGTGTTTCCATGATATTGATATTTATATACTTTACAATTATTAAAAGATATCGTATATTCATACATCATATAAAGCTTATACATGACATAATATAAATGACGAATATATTGAATTGTCTCATGACCTAATCAAGGCACATACACATATTTCTTTCCCACCATCCTTTTAAAATGTAATCAGTGTGGAATGTTTCTTCCTTTTTTTATTTTATTTTATTTATTTATTTATTTATTTATTTATTTATTTATGATACTCACAGAGAGAGAGAGACAGAGAGGGAGAGACAGGCAGAGGGAGAAGCAGGCTCCATGCCCCGGGAGCCTGACGTGGGATTCGATCCCGGGTCTCCAGGATCGCGCCCTGGGCCAAAGGCAGGCGCCAAACCGCTGCGCCACCCAGGGATCCCTGTTTCTTCCTTTTTAATGAGATAAAAATTCCTCAGATACCTAACTTGTTTTAGTAGCCTTTTACATGAAAGTTTGTGAGACTCTTTAGGTTGCAAACACAACTTCATTTTGGTCTTCAGCATCTCCATCATATTTAATCGTAAAACTTCTCCTTATCCACAAAATGACATTTTAACTCAGAATTGTATACATGTAACCTCAAAGGACAGGATCTGGCATCTTGCCCCTCCCATAATTAAGGATTTTAGCAATTCAAAAGCAATCATTATCATTCTTCCCTCTCTTTCTCAAGTCAACTCCTTCCTTCTCTCCCTCATTAGCTGTAGCTTAAGACCCTGCCAGGGTCAGTATGGAAGGAGGCAGAGGGTTTAGAGGGTGTCTGATGAGTATCCCTTGCATATGCATACAGAAAACACGCCAACTCACCCTACCTGAGAAGACAATTTAGGAAGTGCATCTCCATGTCTGCCACAGCCTACCTACTTCATTGTTCTGCTCTCTTTCTTCAAATATGTTTGAGGAGCAGGTCCTAGAGAATTCTAGTTGTCCTTTTTTCCTTTCCTTCCTTCCTTAGAAAAGGAGAAATGACAGCTCTGTTTGCTCCAGTTATTCTTAAGGCTACAATTTATACACATCATCTCACCAAAACTAAGATGATATTAAGTTAAAACAGAATCTCATGTTCACCATCTGGAAGCATGATGGATTCATTAAAATGTGATGGGGACATTGTTTTAATAATATATTATTATCAGATATACAGTTGGTACTAATGGTGTTTATTGACAGATCCATCAAGCACATTTCTACCCTTTCAAACTCAATATATACAAATTTGAAACTAGCATTGCATTGTACATGAAAATAGCAATGAATTTTGCCAAATCAAATGCATAAAGTAATAAATGTGGAGCACTTTTATAAAAATGCATTCTCACTCTGACGTATGTAAAAATTACATATTTCTGATTGTGCACTTTTGTCCTGGCATTACACTGCCTCAAATTATACATAAAATGGCCCAACAACTCTTATAATACCTTAAACAAACTTGTTAGTACTCCCTGCAAAGACAAACACAATTTATTGTAGATGCCTAAGCTTTCTTATTTTTCTGGCTACAGCAAAAAAACTTGAAAAATGAATCTAAATTTGCTCATACTGGAAATGGAGAGTATATAAAACAAGTGTGGCAACTCTTTGTTAAAGTACCTCAAGGTTACCAAGAAATATTGAAAATGATAGGTCACAAGGTTTCACCCAGATAGACAGAAAGGGAAATGGCCCAAAATACATTTTAGTCCCAAATGAGTTCCCTCAGTCTCAACATTTGTTTCCTTCCTGGGACAAAGAACAAATATGTTTTTACCAAAGGAAAGAAAATAGCTTTCCTCAATGAATACTATTTTCTCTCTCTCTCTCTCTCTCTCTCTCTCTCTCTCTCTCTCACCAGAAGCAAGATTTACTAAAAAAAAATGCTGTCCCATTATCTACCTGTACTTAGGCAGGCGGTTCTTATCCCTCACTGCACAATGAAATCTTTTGGAGTTCTAGTAAATTATACCAATTCTCAGTCTTCTCTTCTCCCCCTTTAACTTACTTTTTTGTCAGCAAAAGTAATATTTTTTGTAAGACCACCAGGTGGTTCTAAGATATATTAGGGTTGAAAACTATTGCTATATCTAAGTAATCTGGAGAACACACACACATAACCCTATAATTTTTATCTCTTAATTATAAAGATTTATCAATCCAATGTACCTCAAATGCAAATTTTCACTTTATATAAGGAAAAGCCCAATCTCGTATCCTGATTAGAAGTTTAAATAGTGTTTAAATTGAGTATAACTTAAAAGGGATAGGTTTTATGTGGTATGGTTGCATATAATAAAAAATAATATTCTCTTTTATAAGCCCATGTTCAAGATATTCCAGAAGGAAGAACAAACTTTTTTCCACCCTCTTGATCTATATAAATGAAAATTCTATTATGTTGTTGCCTTAGTTGGTTCAGGCTGCTATAACAGAATACCCAAAAAAAGATGGTTTAAATAAGAGAAATTTATTTCTCACAGTCCTGGAGACTAGGAAATCCAAGATTAAGGCACCAATGCCAGATGCAGTGCCCTGTTTGCAATTAGCTAAGTTCTAGTTGTGTCTTCAACAGGGCAGAGAACAAGAAAGAGGGAGAGCAAGCTCTCTGGTTTCCTCTTATAAAGGCACTTATTTGTGAGGGCTCCACGCTCATGTCCTAATAATTTCCCAAAGACTCCATCTCCTAAATACAATCAGATTGTGGACTGGGATTTCAACATATGGATTTTGCATTAGACACAAACATTCAGTCCTTAATAGTTGGCTAAGAAAATTCTAAATTTTGAGAACAGAAAAGCCACTGCTTTCCTGTATTAAAAAAAAATAGTAGGAGAATCATATATCCATTCTTAAAATGTAATACTAAGCAATTCTTCAATTAAACACACATTTTTAGGGCAGCCCAGTGGCTCACCAGTTTAGCACTGCCTTCAGCCCAGGGTGTGATCCTGGATACCCCAGACCGAGTCCCATGTCAGGCTCCCTGCATGGAGCCTGCTTCTCCCTCTGCCCATGTCTGTTCCCCCCCCTCTCTCTCTCTTTCTCTCTCTCTCTCTCTGTGTCTCTCATGAATAAATAAATAAAATCTTAAAAAAAAACAAAACACATTTTTAAAGGACACTTGGGTGGCTCAGACTAAGGCATCCACCTTTTGATTTAGGCTGAGGTCATGACTTCAGGGTTGTGAAACTGAGCTCCGAGTCAGACTCTCAGCACAGTCAGACGCTTGGCACAGGACATAGAGTCTGCTTAATATTCTCTCTCTCTCTCTCTCTCTCTCTCTCTCTCTCTCTCTGCCACCCCTCCCCCATGTTCTCTCTCTAAAAACAACCAACCAAACAAAAAACCCACAAAATCTTAATTAAAGAATTACTTGAGGGATGCTTGGGTGGCTCATTAAGTTGAGCATCTGCCTTTGGCTCAGAGTGTGATTATGGGGTCCTGGAATCGAGTTCCGCATCAGGCTCCTTGCAAGAAGCCTGCTTCTCCTTCTGCCTGTGTCTCTACCTCTTCTCTCTCTCTCTCTCTCTCTCTCTCTCTCTCTCTCTCTCTCCATTTATTCATGTCTCTCATGAATAAATAAATAAATTCATAAAAAATTACTTGAAAGTATAAAAAATATGTGTTTGAATGATGTTTATCTTTTGACTCAGTAATCACATTATATGGTACCAAGAATTATTTTAAGTGAATAAAAATAACTTTATTGTAGTTTACTATTATATGAAATGCTCTAATGACTAATATTGATGGTCGATAAACAAAAAAATAGTAAGACATTTTTACATATACTGATATTTTAAAAATAAATTTCAAAGCTTGTATGTAAGATAAAATTAGCATAACAAGATGCAACCTCAACTTATTTTATCTAGGTTTAGTGATTGTCTAAAAAGTAATTCTCAAATTAGAAAAAAATGCTTAATATATATCAGAACTATTATATTTGTATTTATAGCAATTTTTTAAATAATTCCAACAAAATAGACATTTTCTATTAGAATTTTAAATAACTGTCATTTGTAGTACATTTTATTTTACTCATGACATAATCTTCTATTTAATGATATACTTCTAAATATTTGGGGGTGAGAATTTGTTTTTTTATCGTCTGTTAGAGGAATATCAACTGTTTCTAAAAAGCAACCATCATTTTCACCATATTTACTATGGCAACAAGCTTAGTTATCATGTGCTTATGTGCATATGGTTTATTTTAAGCAGATGTATAACTATTCCTAAAATAAGTATATATATATTCTTAAAAATTAACTTTTTAAGTCTGAAGTTGTAAAAAGTGGTAGCTTTAAACCACAGAACATAAAATCTTTAAAAGTTCTATTTTTCTTCTTTGACTTTGAATATTTAGCATGCCAGACATGAAGAAACCTATATTTACTTACTAGAATAAAACAGTATAATACTTCATATGCTCTCCCCTCTAACCTTGTCCTCATGTCCCTTGGGACAAGAGAGGGGATTTATTATGACTGCTAGGAACAACAGTCCCTTTAATGCTCAAAGAAGTAAATGCTTCCAAATTCCATTTTTAACTTGACTATAACCACTACACATTGAAACTCCAGATTTATTCACCTTGGTGTTTTTGGTATAATCATCATGCAAACACACTACCTACTTCCAATCTTAGCATTAAAGTTATATGAATTTGCTCCTTTACTTTTGATCTTCCAACTGGATGACAGTTCTCAGTTAATGGAGCCTTTACAAACACCAAGGGCAGACTTATGGGGGTATCACAAATTGTTTTCCCATCCTGAGGAGGCAGAGGTGTATTCTTACTTTAATAGAATAATTCTAATTCTTCTAAGTGAAAAATCAGGGAGATAAACATAATTTTCCTTTGCTAATTTTGACTGCTTTTTATAAAATAATTTTATTGGATGATTATACCAATGATCCTTTTCTACTCAGCCTTACCAAATACCCATCTAAGCTGTTAAAACTTAGCAGTAAGAACAAAACTAACACACATACAGATGGAGAAAAAACAAATGTTCACTCTTAACTGCTGGATGTATTTGTAACAAGACAATAATGAAACTGAAAAGTATGGAGGCAATAGTGCCAGCTTGATTAGGAGGGTGAAAGAAAGAGATCAATTTTCAAAAATGATGGGACTCTGACAACTGAAGAAGCAGCACAAGACATTCCTTGAAAAGAAGTAATGAACATGAACTGGTGAGCTATATGCACAAAGATGCATAGCATAAATATACATTCTTAATGTTGGATTGACCCAGGGCTTTTTTCTTATTTCTATTTTGTTTGCGAACTTAATCCCTCGGTGATCTACCTAGTCTTGGAGCAGTAAGTACATCTCTGTGTCCATGAGTCCCAGACTTTTCAACTCCAGACTTAACTATTCAATGGCTTCCTCTGGACATCTACTTGAAAATCTAGGCAACATCTCAAATGTAACATGTTGAATTGGCTCCCCTTACATTCTTTCCCATCTTAGTTGATGACAATTTCATCCATTTGTTTGCTCAGCCTAAAAATTTTTGTACCATTATTGACTTCTTTTTCTTTTTTCAAGTCCAACAGTAAATCTGTAATAATATCCTTAGATCTGTCTCTTCCTTGTATCTTTCTCTAACACTTCGGTGTGCTGCTAACACTCCTTCAGTCTTCAACATTTTCCTTCTCTTAGATAGTCCTACTGAAGGAAATATCCAATTACCCTTGAAGAAAAATAAGCCAAAAAAAAAACAATGCTGTGCAATCAAAATTGCACTTCATTCCACTGCAAAGACTTTTCTAGAATAAAAAAGATAGAATTAAATTCACAACTGATTTCAGAACTGTATTACAAATGTATTGCTTAGAACTGCATGATCTTTATCACTTAATTCATCTATTGAGTCATCAGATGAGAAAAATGGATAAATAGTGATGACTACATAGATCATATTAGTATAATTAGAGTTCTATAAATTCAAGAACAGCTAAATATAGAAATAAGACTTGATAATAGCTTAGAGAGTCTCTTCATGAAACTTTCTCCCAATATCAAAATGAGTCTAGTGACAACAACAGAAATAGATTTCCAATATCAAAATGAGTCTAGTGACAACAATAGAAATAGATTTCCAAGTTTAAGGAAGTTTGGTCAATTGACTAAGATGCAATATAAGACATTTAATAAGGAAAACATCAAATTATATGGAGAATCACTGATTCAGAGGAATTAAAGTATATGCATGACCACATAGAATGTATCCTAGAAAATAAGTACTCAAAAAGAGTATTACCAATTAAGCAATAGCCCCTGAACTGATATCTGCTCCTTTAAGACTAACAAAATTAATTGCTTCTGCAACTAAACCTTGATCTCATAGATCTAACTGGAGTAACGGTCCCATAAACCAAGGTAGGATAATAAAAACAAAAGCATTTAAAGCCTGAATTGTCATCTCAAAATATTGACTAAGCTACCTTAGTATTTTATTAAGATAGAACTCACAGAAAGCCTCAGGTACACACAAATATCTTTTTATAGAAAATAGTATTCTTTGTACTGTCTTAGCAGTACCTTGTCCTTTGGTTAAAGGCCTAATGGTTGAGAGTATAGTTGAGAATAAATTATTTCAGTTGGCTAAATAATCATGTATTGTTTGCTAACGGTTTGCAATCTCACTATGCCCTATATAATGCCACTTGAAGGAAAAATTTGCACTTTGACAGGATATTCAGATGTGGAGTCAATCATGACAGCCAATATTATGCAAATTCACATATTATAACCAAATACTTTGAACACTAAGGCATCAAAATTTTCATAAAGCTCAATGCTATGGTCTGAATGTTTGAGTCCACCCAAAATTTGTATGTTGAAACCTAAGGACCAATGTAATTGAATTAGGAGGTGGAGTTTTTGGGAGATACTTAGGTCATCAAAGTGGATAATCCCTCTGAATAGGATTAGTACTCTAGAAAGAGATACTCCACAGGGATCTTTGCCCCTTCCACCATGTCAGGACATAGCAAGAAGACACCATCTATGAACCAAAATTGGGCCCTCCTAGGACAACAAGTCTGCCAGTGTTTTGATCTTGACATCCCAACATTCAGAACAGTAAAATATAAATCTATTTTTTCCTTTTAAAAAAAATCAGTTTTTTAAACTAAACATACAAAAGAGCAAAACAGTTCACCCATTTTTCCTACCCTCTGACCCCTGTTTCTGACAACCACAAATCTGTGTCTATGAGACTATTTTTTCATTTAGATTCCACATATAAGAAATATCATACTATATTTGTCTTTTTCTGTCTAACTTATATCACTTAGCATTACACCCTTGATGTCCATTTGCATTGCCAATGGCAATATTTCATTCTTTTTAATGGCTGGATAATATTCCACTGTACAGGCATATCTCATTTTATTATATTTCACTTTATTGCACTTTGCAGATATTGCATTTTTTAATAAAAGTTGAAGGTGTTGGCTACCCTGCATCAAGCAAGTCGATTGGCCCCATTTTCCCAATGGCATTAATTCGCTTCATGTCCTTGTTCCATATTTTGTTAATTCTCATAATATCTCTAATTCTTTCATTATTATTAAATGTATTATGGTGATCTACGATCAGTGATTTTAGCTTGTGGAAAGCTCAGATAATAGCATTTTTAACCATTAAGTATTTTTTAATTAAGGTGTATACACTGTTGTTTTTAGACATAATGCTATTGCACGCTTAATAGACTACATTATAGTGTAAACATAACTTTTATATTCACTGGGAAACCAAAAATTTCATTTGACTTCCTTTTTCCAATATTCACTTTATTGTAATGGTCTGGAGCTAAATCTGAACTATTTCCAACTTCTATATCTACATCTATATCTTTAGCCATCCATCTACACATAAATACTTAGGCTGTTTCCATATTTTAACAATTGTAAATAATGTTGCAATGAACATAGGGGTGCAATATCTTTTCAAATTAGTGCTTTTGTTTTCTTTGGATAAATAGCCAGAAGTAGAATGCTAGATGATAGGATAATTCTATTTTAAAATTCTGAGGGATCTCCATACTGTTTTCCACAGTGGCTGCACGAATGTACATTCCTTCTAACAGTGCATGAAGGTTCTCTTTTCCTTTTCATCCTTGCCAATATTTGTTATTTATTGTCTTTTTTTAAAAAAGATTTTATTTGAGAGAGAGAGAGAGAATACAGGGGGAGGGGCAGAGGGAGATGGAGAAGCAGACTACCTGCTGAGCAGGGAATGCAACACAGGGGCTTGATCTGGGACCCTGAGGTCACGACCTGAGCCAAAGGCAGATGCTTAACTGACTGAGACACCCAGATGCTGCTTGTCTTTTTGATAATAGCCATTTAACAGATGGAGGTAAAATCTCATTGTAGTTTTGATTTGCATTTCCCTGGTGATTTGGTTAATAATATAGATCCTTTTTAAATGTACCTGTTGGCCATCTGCATGTCTTTTCTGGATACATGTCTACTTAGGTATATTTTTTTTAAGATTTCATTTATTTGAGAGAGACAGAGGGGGAGCAGAGGGAGATGGAGAAGCACACTACGTGCTGAGCAGGGAACCCACCATGGGGCTCCATCCCAGGACCCTGGGATCATAACCAGAGCCAAAGGGAGACACTTAATTGACTGAACCACCCAGGTGCCCCAGATCTGTCCATTTTTTAAGCAGATGCTTCGTTTTTGTGATTGAATTATAGGAGTTCTTTATATATTTTGGATACAAGCCTCTTATCAGATATATAATTTGTAATTATTTCCTGTTCTTTAATAGGCTGTCTCATTTTCTTGGTGGTCGCCTTACTGTGTAGAAGAGTTTTAGCTGGGTGAAGTCTCACTTGTTTACTACTGTTTTTGTTGCTTTTCCTATCATGTTAAAAAATTATCACCAAGAACTATATCAAGGAGCTTACCACTTATATTTTTTTCTAGTTTTATGGTTTCAGGTTTTACGTTCAACTCTTTAATTCATTTTGAGTTAATTTTTGTGTATGGTGTAAGTTCATTCTTTTGCATGTGACTGTCCAATTTTCCCAACACAATTTATTAAGAGACTATCCTTTCCTCATTGCTTATTCTTGGCTCCTTTGTCATAAATTAATTGCATGTTTATATTAGGAGCTATCTATTCTATTCCATTGATTTAGATGTCAGTTTTTATGCCAATACTACTCTGTTTTGTAATAAAATTTGAATTCAGGGAGAGGGATGCTTCCATTTTTGCTCTTCTTTCTCAATATTGTTTTGTCTATTCAGGGTCTCTTATGGATCCATTCAAATTTTAGGATTGTTTGTTCTATTTCTGTGACAAATGCCATTGGGATTTTGATAAGAATTACCTCGAATCCATAGATTCCTTTGGGTAATATGGACATTTTAACAAAATTAATTCTTCTAATCTCTGACCATTTATTTGTATCATCTTCAATATCATTCACCAATGTTTTGTATACTTCAATATACAGGTTTTTCACCTCTTAAGCTAAATATTTATTTATTCTTTTTAATGCAATTGTAAATGGAGTTGTTTTAATTTCTCTTTCTGCTAGTTAATTACTAGTGTATAGAAGTAAAATTGATTTATTGACTTTCTATCCTGCACCTTAACTGAATTCATTTATTAGTTCAAACAGGTTTTTTTTAGGGCTTTTACCTATAATACCATGTCATCTACAAATAGTCACAGTTTTATTCTTCCTTTCCAATTTGGATGATTTTGATATATTTTCCTTGCCTAAGGATTTCCAATATTATGCTGAATAAAAGTGGCAAGAATGGGGATCCTTGTCTTGTTTCTGAAAAAAAAAATCCACTTTTCTTCACTGAATATAACTTTAGCTGTGAGTTTGTTATTTGTGACCTTTATTATGTAGAGGTACATTCCCTCTATACCTGCTTTTTGTGTTTTTATGACAAATGTATGCTGAATTTTGTCAAGGCTTTTTAGCATTTTTTGAGATTATATGACTTTTGTTCTTTATTTTGTTAATGTGGTATATCACATGAACTGCTGTGAATGTCAAAACATCCTTGCATTCTTGGAATAAATCCGACTTGATCATCGTGTATGATCATTTAATGTATTGCTGAATTTGGTTTATTAATATTTTAATGAGAATTTTTGTACCTATATATGTCAGGGATCTTGGCCTATAATTTTCTTTTTTTAATGGCATCCTCATCTGGTTTTGGTATCAGGGTAATACTGGCCTCATTAAATAAGTTTGGAAGAGTTTCTCCCTCTACTGCTGCTGCTTTCTTCTTTCTTCTTCTTCTTCTTCTTCTTCTTCTTCTTCTTCTTCTTCTTCTTCTTCTTCTTCTTCTTCAGAAAGATTGGTATTAATTTTTGAATGCTTGGTAAAATTTACCAGTGAAGTCTTCTCCTAATCTTTTGTGTTGAGAGATTTTTGATTATGGATTCAATCTCCTTTCTAATTATCAGTCAGTTCAGATTTCCTATTTCATCATGATTCAGCAATAGAAATTCCTATGTTTCTAGGAATTTATCTTTTACTTCTAGCTTGTCTAGTTTGTTAGCATATAATTAATGAAAGTAGCCTCTTATGATTCTCTATTTCTGTGGTATCGATTGTAACATCTCCTCTTTCATTTCTGATTCCATTTGAGTCTTCACTCTCTTTTTTTATTGAGTCTAGTGAAAGATCTGCCAATTTTGTTTATATTGTCAAAGAACCAACTCTAAGTTTCATTGATTTTTTTCTGATTTTCTTTTTAGTTTCTGTTGTGTTTACTTATGCACTTATGCTCTAATGTTTACTATTTATTTCTTCTAATTTTGTGTTTTGTTCCTTTTTGGTAGGTCCTTCAGATGTAATTTCGTGTTATTTGAGACTTGTTCCTTCAAGTAGGCATTTATTGCTATAATTTTCCCTATTAGAACTGTTTTAGGACAGCCTGGGTGGCTCAGGGGTTTAGTGCCACCTTCAGCCCAGTGTGTGATCCTGGAGACCTAGGATTGAGTCCCATGTCAGGGTCCTGCATGGAGCCTGTCTCTCCCTCTGCCTGTGTCTCTACCTCTCTGTGTGTGTGTCTTTCATGAACGAATAAATAAAATCTAAAAAAAAAAAAGAAAAGAAAAAAGAACTGTTTAGCTGCATATCATTAATTTTGGTATTTTACATTTCTATTTTTTTGTCCCAAGTGTTTTTTATTTCTTCTTTAACCTATTAATTAGTTAGTGGCATGTTATTTAACTTCCACATTTGTCAGTTTTCCAGTTTTCTTCATGTAATTAACTTCTAGTTTTATACCACTGTGGTTGGAAAAGACGCTTGAAATAATTTCAATCCTCTTATATTTATTAAGACTTATTAAGGGGCCTAACATACAATCTCTCTTGGAAAATAATCCTGTGTACTTGAAAAGAATGTGAATTCTATTGCTTTTAAAAGATGGGATGTTCTGTAAATTATCTGTTAAATCCATTTAATCTCACTTGTCATTTAAGGCCAATGTTTCTTTATTGGCTTCCTATCTGGGTGACCTATTCATTGATGTAAGTGGACTATTAAAATCCCCCTTGTATTCTAATTTTGCCATTTATTTCTCCTTTTAGGTGTTAATATTTGCTTCATATGTTTAGGCACTCCTATGCTGGGTGCACAAAGATTTATATATGTTATGTCTTCTTGCTGGATTGACCCCTTTACCATTATGTAACACCCTTCTGTCTTCTATTACAGTTTATTTTAAAGCCAACCTGGCTGATAGAAGAATAGACACTCTAGTTTTCTTTTTATTTTTTTTACGTGAAGTATCTGTCCATGCCATCTCTTTCAGTATGTGTGTGTCCTTACATCTAAAGTCAGTTTCTTGTGGGCAGCTTATAGACAGTTTTTTTTTTTCTATTCTCTTTCTTTTTTAATTCACCCAGTCACTTTATGTTGGTCAAATGGAGGATTTAGTCCATTTATATTTAAAGTAAATAATTAATAGATATGTGCTTATTGCCATTTTAATTGTTTTCTGGCTGTTTTTGTTGTTCTCCTTTGCTCGTCTTTCTTCTCTTGCTCTCTTCCTCTGTGGTTTGATGACTTTCTTTCGTGTTATGCTTACATACCTTTCTTTTTATCTTGCGTATTTACTAAATGGTTTTATTTCATGGTTATCATGAGGTTTACATGTAGCAACTTATATCTGTAATAGTCTATTTTAAGTTAATAAGAACTTCAGTTTGATCCCATTATAAATTCAACATATTTATTCCTCCCCACCAAAAACATTTTATGTTCCTGATATCACATTTTAAATATTTCTATCTTGTGTATCCCTTAACTAATTGTGGTAATGATAGTTATTATTTTTTACTATTTTTGTCTTTTAACCTTAATATTAGTTTTATAAATAATTAATCCACTACTTTTATTACCTTTACCTTTCCATTGAGATTTATTCTTTCATATATGTTCTTGTTACCAATTAGCAACCTTTATTTTCAGCCTAAATCCCTTAACATATTTTGTAAGGCTAGTTTAGTAGTGATAAACTCTTTTAGCCTTTGCTTCTCTGAAAAACTCTTTATCTCAGCTTCACTTCTGAACAATAACTTTACTGGGGAGAGTAGTCTTGATTGGAATTTTTTCTTTCAGCTTCTGCTGAAAAATTTGCAGTCTTATGGGAGTTTCTTTGTATTTAACAATTGGCTTCCTCTTGTTATTTTTAATATTTTCTTCTTGTCTTTAACATTTTCATTTAAATTATAATGTGTTTTGCAGTGGGTCTCCTTGTGTTCTTATTTGGAACACTGGAATTCCTGTATTTGGAAATATTCTGGTATGGGATTTTTGTTGTTGTTTGTTTTGTTTTGTTTTTAATTTTTATAAGCTACACAGTCTCTGGTGCTTTGTTATAGCAAGCTGAATAGGCTGAGAAATCGCATCTTATTTAAAAAAAATTAAAACAGAAAATTAAAAATAATTTCCTTGTAGTTTCCACTGATTTAATATGGAGGCATTGACTTTTTAATTCTTCTGATCTATAGAGTTATGAGAATGTCTAGAACTAGTTTTTAATTTTTTTTCTTAATATAACCTTTTTAAAAAACTGATAAAGAATACATGATCTCCAAGTAAAACCTAAAATTTTATAAAACTTCCATGATATTAGCTATATCCTGTCAGTGGAAGAGAGGTTCTTCTTCAAGGAAAAGCTTAAATATTTGAGGATTATCCAAGGTCAACCATCTAAAAAGTATTATTAGGACGCATTGGCTATTTATAGGCAATGGATTACAACATATTCTGAAATTGCAAGACAAATATATGAAAAAGAAAAGAGAAAGGACCCAAAGAAAATCACAAATGAAAGAGGAGAAACAACCAACACCACAGAAATACAAACAATTATAAGAGAATATTATGAAAAACTACATGCCAACATATTGGACAACCTAGAAGAAAGGGACAAATGCCTAGAAACAGATAAACCAATCAAACTAAATAGAAAACTTGAACAACTGATAACCAGCAAAGAAATTGAATCCGTGGTCAAAAAATACCCAACAAACAAAAGTCCAAGGCCAGATGGTTTCTCAGGCGAAAATTACCAAACATTTAAACAAGAGCTAATACCTATTCTTCTCATTCTTTTCCAAAAAAAAAAAAAAAAAAATAGAAAAGGGAGAAAAACTTCCAGATTCATTCTATGAGGCTGGTATTACCCTGATACCAAAACCAGATAAAGATTCTACTAAAAAATCTACTAAAAAAGAGAACTACAGGCCAATATCCCTGATGAACACGGATGCAAAAGTTCCCAATAAAATACTAGCAAACCGGATCCAAAACATACTTTAAAAAAATCACTCATCATAATCAAATGGGATTTATTCCTGGGTTGCACGCTTGGGTCAATATTCACAAGTCAATCAGGGTGATACACCACATTAATAAAAGAAAGGATAAGAACCATATGATCATTTCAACAGACGCAGAAAAAGCATCTGACAAAGTACAATATCCGTTCATGATTGAAAACCCTCAACAAGGTAGGCTGAGAAGAAACGTGCTTCAACAATATAAAGGCCATATGTTAAAAACCACAGCTATTATCATCCACAATGGGCAACAATTGAGTGCTTTCCTCTTTGGTCAGGAACAAGGGAGGGATGTCCATTCTCACCAGTGTTATTTAACATGGTACCTGAAGAGCTAAGTACAGCAATCAGAAAAAAAGAAAAAGATAAGGAAAAAAGAAAAAGAAAGAAAGAAAGAAAGGGCATTCAAATGGGCAAGTAAGAAGTGAAACTTTCACTATTGGCAGACAACATGATATCCGTAAGATTACATCAAATAACAGCTAAAATGACTTAAAAAATTCAGTAAAGTCTCAGGATACAAAATTGATATACAGAAATCTATTCATTAGTATACAACAATAATTAAGCAGCAGAAAGAGAAATTAAGGAAACCCATTTACAACTGCGCCAAAAACAAGATTGTTTTAATAAGATTACAATAAGAATATCCAATGGAAAAAAGTCAGTCTCTTCAACAAGAAAATTGGACAGCTACATGCAAAAAAAAAAAAAAAAAAATGAAACCAGACCATTTTCTTACACTAAACACAAAAATAACTTCAAAATGGATTAAAAGACCTAAATATGAAACTTAAAACCATAAAAATGCTAGAGGAGAACACAGCAAATAATCTCTTTGATGATGGCCATAACGACTTTCTTCTAGGTATGTTTATGCTTATAAAAGCCTATTTTGCTAGGTGGCGTTGGGAAGGGTTTAAGGAAGCAGGCCCATGCTCTGCTTCAGATGTGATAAAGAAGCAGGTAGTTCCATAGTGGGCATCTGACCTAAGTCTTACCTACGGGAATCTCCCCCATGGAGGGGAAATCAGAGGGAGGCTCAAGCTGTGTTTGGTGAAGAATCTGCAGTCACTCTCTTAGCCAGGAGTGGGGCATGTTTGGTCCTTTCTGTAGTTTGGGTAAAGATCCTTATTCACAATCCATCATGGGCAGAGTGGCCTGGTCAGCTGTCGATGTGCCGCAAAATGTTCATGTTCAGCAACAGAACACCAGGCCACTTGTCGGGGGCCACCTTCTTGTCCTCAGCTCCGAGTTCACATCTGGATCACAGGGGTTGTCAGTTTGATGGATTCAGCAGAGAGACAACGTCAAAGGAAAAGGAGGAAGCAAACGCTTAGATCGGGTAGGTGGAGAGCAGCATCCATCCGAGGCAGCAGGGGGGCTCGGTGGCTCCAAGCAGGCATGTGCGGTAACAGGGTGCTGGGGACATGGCAAGAGCAGGTCATGACAGGCAGGTCTTGCTGAGGCATTTGGACTTGAGATTGCATACGAGAGGGGGAGCATAAGAAGAGTCACGAGCTCTGATTGTCTGAAGTCACTTGCTGCACGGAGATGGATGTGGGCAAACCCGAATGTGCAAGTTCAGAGACAAGTGTCTCCTGGTCCCTCCTGGCCTCAAGGTCAGACACCTTGATCTGCTCCACTGGGCCATTTCATACTGGAGAGTACTTGGAGTCCCTTCTGCCCAGGTAGACTGTTTTCCCACTGACTACTTCTTAAAAAAAAAAAAAAAAAAAGATATTTGTCTTCTTTAAAATAAGCAGCCAAAGAGACTCTGAGGAAGGAAGAATTAAAGCTAGACTCCTAACTCTGGGAAACGAACTAGGGGTGGTGGAAGGGGAGGAGGGCGGGGGGTGGGGGTGAATGGGTGACGGGCACTGAGGGGGGCACTTGATGGGATGAGCACTGGGTGTTATTCTGTATGTTGGCAAATTGAACACCAATAAAAAATAAATTTATTATTTAAAAAAAAAGGGATCCCTGGGTGGCGCAGCGGTTTGGCGCCTGCCTTTGGCCCAGGGCGTGATCCTGGAGACCCGGGATCGAGTCCCACGTCAGGCTCCCGGTGCATGGAGCCTGCTTCTCCCTCCGCCTGTGTCTCTGCCTCTCTCTCTCTCTCTGTGACTATCATAAATAAATAAAAAATTAAAAAAAAATAAAAAAAAAATAAAAAAAAAAAGCTAGTAATTCAGGCCCTGGGTGACCTGACCTGCTTCAGTTCATCCGATGGTCTTTGTCAGAACTGCCTTGAGACAGGACCTCTTCTGGGAGAGATGGCAGTCAGCCTATGGGTATAAATATTCTCTCTCTCTCTCTCTCTCTGTCTCTCTCTCTCTCTTTAAGGTTTATTTATTTGAGATAAGGCAGGGGCAGAGGGGAGGGAGAGAGGAACTTTAGCAGATTCTGCATTCAGCACAAGCCCAACCCGGGGCTGGATCTCAAGACCCTGGGATCCTGACCTAAACAAAACCCAAGAGTTGGATGCTTAACCAGCTGTGCCACCCAGGCACCCCATCTTTATTTCTTCATATTTATTGCTTTTTTTCTTTTTATGTTGGGTTTTGCATTCCCACAAGTACATTGGGATTGAATGCTCTCAAGACAGCTTAAAAAGACATGAAAACATGTTCTTGCCTTAAAGTGAGGCTGGAATTTCTCTCTTTGGCATCCGTTGTTTAGATGACTGTGCTGTGTTTTCATCCAATGTCCCCGTATCCTCCAGCCTAAAACAAACAGAAGGGGTATGGGTGTGGAAACAAGGGAGAGCTGGGTGTTTGGGGGAGGCTGGAACCTGGACAAATGGTCTGCGGGTAAGGAGAAGAGTCCAGGAATCTGCAGGGTAGGGCCAAAGCTGGCATTGCCTTCGTGCTTGCTCTGAGCGGTCACTGTCCCTAACTCAGCACCCCTATCGAGCAGAGACTTGGGGCTCCATCCTAGTGGTTGGTGGATCTCCTACCTTCATTAGGTAGGAGCCAACAGCGAGAAACTACACAGAGGGGGCCATTTGAATTTTAAAAAGTCTTCTCCTATTTATGCAATAGGAAAGAAAGGATAGAGGCAAGAGTCATGCTTAGGTTCAGTGCAATCCCCTATGTGGCTAGTGCATCCCCATTATAACTGACTCTCTCCTTTGCAAAGTATCCCAACTTCCACTCAAACCAACCCAATCAAGTAGAGCTCAGCTATGGGTCACCTGGCTCGCCTGTGGTTGCTCTTCGTTTGCACAGGTTTTCTGGACACAGCAGCATTGGCAAAAAGAGGGGTAATGCTTAACTGAGTCGAAGACCAGAAGACCAGACGTTACTGGGCAGGTTGGTCCCCGCAGGCCCTCCACTCCATGTGGTTGGGTGTCTCCTGTATCCTCAGCTGTCCTCTCTCTGGAGACGGGGGAATGGGAAAACCCTGCAGCTTTAGACATCTTAACGACAAAAATATCTTCCCTAGAACCTAGTAATTTAGCCTAAATGCCATTCCAGTGTAGGCAATGTCTCTCTTCCCTTGAGTTCTTTGTTTAGATCTTCTGTTTGCCTGTGGCATTATTCAATGTCACTGCAACAGGTCCAAGGTGCATCTTTCTGTTTAGTCATCTTTACTGGGGCTTCTGTGCCTCCTGAATCTGATAATTTATGTCCCTAAGAAGTCCTAGGCAGTTATCAATTTTTCCAGTCATTACCCCATTACATATTGACCTTCTCATCGGCTTGTTTCAATTACATGCATGTTATATCTTTTTCCTTGTGAATTCATGTCTTTCGTGTTTTTCTATCCCCATTTCTCTGGATTATGTTTGGGGTGATATGGCAATGTCATCACATCTAATGTCTACATCACATACTGTATTGTCACCTTCTTTCAATGTGTGCTTTTATCAGTTCATTAACTTTATTTAACATTCCGATGACTGTTTTCATTCCTGGATGAAATAGGAGTTCTTGGCATATTATTATTTTCTTATGATATCTGTTCCACCTTTCATTTTTAAAATTCACCTTAAGTATACGTATTCATAAACTCCAAGCATTATTTATCTGAAGTTCCGAAAGATCTAATGCTGGTGATTGTTGTTCCTATTGTTCAAGTGTCCTGTGTACACATTTGTATGTACTATTATATTGTATTATATTGATATGTTGCAAATGGTATATTATTTCTCTAAGCATTTGTTCAGTTTATTGTTTGGACTGAACTGGTCCTGAATTATACCTCTGCCTACATAAGCCTGAGCACACCCCTCCTTCTAGCTCTTGGTTCCACATCTTGTTTCCTTGCAAGTGGTGTCCTGGTAAAGGCTACTGGACTTTGTGCTATTTTTTTTTAATTTAAATTCAATTTGCCAACATATAGTATAACACCCAGTGCTCATCCCATCAAGTGCCCCACTCAGTGCCCATCACCCAGTTACCCCCACACACACACACCTCACCTTCCACAACCCTTTGTGTGTTTCCCAGAGTTAGGAGTCTCTTATGGTTTGTCTCCTTCTCTGTTTTTTTCTCACTCAGTTCCCCTCCTTTCCCTTATAATCCCTTTCACTATTCCTTATATTTCACATACAAGTGAAACCATATGATGATTGTCCTTATGCTGAGTGAAGTAAGTCAATCAGAGAAGGATTTTGTAAAGGTCTGGGCACAGCTGCCACAGTACAAGAGCCCTGATGTGCACCATCACCTGGTCAGAGAGAGGAATCACACCTGTGTTTGGGCAGGGCTGGACCACCAGAGGCTCTGGCTTCCCCCAGGGCTTCCTGCAGGGTCTAGATAACAGTCCCTGAATCTCCAAGGAGTTAACACACTGTCAAGTTGACCAACGAAGAAAGCAGATGAATTTCCCATCCTTCCTCCTCTCCAACAGACTTTTCTTTTCTTTTTCTTTTTTTTTTTTCCAACAGACTTTTCAAAGCAATGTTTCTACACGGCCCTCATCCAATATGCTTTGTTTTGAAGTAGTGGCTAATTGGGACAGCGTCATCTTGAAATCTGTGTGTACAGGTTGAATCTGACACATAATAATATCACAGGCATCTGGGAGTGTAAAGTTGGATTAACAGTGTTCATAATTTACATTCCTGTAGAAGTTTTCTTATTTGAATTTGGGTGTCACATGTGTGAATAATAATAAATTGTGAGAATAAACGTTTGCATTGCAGGACTGTGAATAACTTAGCCTAGTTGCAAAAATAAAATACTGCATTAGACAGTATCCCCTATCCCCAACCCAGATGAAAAATAATCTCCAAGAGCAGATTGGCAGAAACTGGCTCTTGTGATCCTGGTTCTCTTTTCCTTTGGGCAATTTATGATGAGATGACAAGCACTTCATAGAGAGAATTCCGTCAGATTGGTGTCTGGAGGCAGGGTTTGATCTCAGCTTTGTCCTTACTAACTCCACAACCCCGGGCTTGTTAGTTAACCTACTCAGCCTTGTATTTTTTTTTTTTTTATTAATTTGGAAACTGAGAACAAGGACACCTAAGAGATAGGGTTGTTGTGAGGGCAAGTGTCATGAGTGCAAATAGCTTGGAGTAGACTCCACATGGGCTCTGCCTTGGTGACAGATCTTCCTCACTGCAGCCCCAATATGGGAGCTTCATTATTATGCACATCTCTTTACAAGTGAATCACTTCAATGCAACAAACTTGGTAAATTTTACCAAGCACCATCCACACCTCTCACTGGTATAGGCTTTGGGGATTTTATAAATGAAGGAGCTTGCTTGGCAGTGGCGGGGGGCGGGGGGAAGGCATGAAAATTAGAGCCAAGATCCCTTTGAGTTGACAGCAAAATGCCACTTACTTCTAAGCATTGTGTCCAGGGAGTAGGTTACAGTAACTTTGTGGAGACATTTGTAAAAGTGAAGACAGGACTTGCTATTTGCTGCCTTTGTGCAAAAGGTAAAAGAACATTCCTTCTAGAGAGATTTAGAAAATAGCACCATCTTCAGGTGGACAAGTTAGACAGATGACCCCCTGGGAGTAGACACTGCCTGGGTAGGCTGCTGCTCCGTGAGCAGAGCACGGGAAGGGTTTCAGCAGGCCAGGGAGGGAGGGAGTCTGGCAGGGAGCTTTGTGCTGTGTGCAAACCAGGCATCTGCACAGCCCTACCTGCACAGACATGCAGAAAGAAGCCTCCCTGCACAGAGTCGACCTCATCTAGCCAGTCCTCAATTCAAACTGATTTCACTGTGTGAATAGCTCTTGAATCAAACAGCTCCTCTCCATCCACAGCCCAGCATCTCCCAGGCTGGGGCCAGAGGCTCCCTTTGGAAGCACAAACCTGATCACACCCTTTCCCTGCAGGCATCCCACAGAATTGCACCCCCCTCATCTGCATCTGCAATTCCCACTGCTCTTGACCCCAGGGGGTCTGATCCCTCCTTTGTGAGGCTCCCCAGGATCAGAGGGTGTGGTTTCAAGAGATGTAGTCATGGATGTCCCTCAAATGTGCAGAGGCAAGAAAAGACAGAACCTCAGACCTGCAGAAAGGTGCAAACACTTGGTATTTGTGACCGGTGTTGGGACCTTTGTGTAGCCACCTCTTCTGAGTGTGGGCAGGATAAGTGACTTGTTGCTAGCCAGTGGAACTTAGCAAAGGTGATGATCTGGATGGATGTGATTATGTTGCATAAAATTATAACTTCTGAGTTGCAAGGAGACACTCTCCATTGCTGGCTTTGGAGAAGCCACGAGGTTGAGTGCTGCCATGGAGATGACCATGTGGCAAGGGACTAAGGGTGACTATGTTCATTTCTTCTTGCTGCTGTGACAAATCACCACAAACTTGCTGACATGAAACAACACAGATTTCTTCTGCAGCTCTAGAGCTCAGAAGTCTGACAAGGAGCTCAAGGGGCAAAAATCCAGATACCTTCTGGGGGCTTTAGCGGGGGGACAACCTGTTCCTTGCTTTCCCCAGTTTCTAGAAGTGGCCCACATTCCTTTGCTCATGACCCTCTTCCTCCATCTTCAAAGCCAGCAATGGTCTGACCACTCCTTTGTCGTCAGGGTTCTCTCTGACTGGCTGTTATTGGGAGATGTTCCCACTTTTAAAGATTCACATGATTATATTGGCCTACCTGGATAATCCAGGATACTCCCCATCCCAAGGTCCTTATGGAATCACATCTGCAGTGTCTTTTTTTTTTTTAATTTAAAATGTTTGAAATTTAAATTCAACTTAATTAACATATAGTGTATTATTAGTTTCAGAGGCAGAACTTAGTGATTCATCAGTTGCATATAATACGCAGTGCTCATCCCATCAAGTGCCCTCCTTCATGCCCATCACCCTGTTACCCCATCCTCCCACCCATCTTCGCTCCAGCAACAGTTTGTTCCCTCTGTCTGAGTCTCTTATGGTTTGTCTCCCTCTGATTTGCCTTCTTTTTCCTTGCCTTCCTCTATGTTTATCTGTTTTGTTTCCTAAATTCCACATATGAATGAAACCATATGGTATTTATCTTTCTCTTACTGACTTATTTTGTTTACCATAATACCCTCTAGTTCCCCATCATTGCAAATGGCAAGGTTTCATTCTTTTTAATGGCTGAGTAATATTCTATTGTATATATATAGCCCACATCTTCTTTATCCATTCACCTGTCAGTAGCATCTGGGCTCTTTCCATAGTTTGGCTATTGTGGACATTGCTGCCATAAACATGTGGGTGCAGGTGTCCCTTTGACTCACTGTGTTTTTATCCTTTGGATAAATACCTAGTAGTGCAATGCTGAATTGTAGGGTAGCTCTATTTTCAACTTTTTGAGGAATCTCCATTCTGTTTTCCAGGGTGGCTGCACCAGTTTGCATTTCTACCAAACGTGTTAAGTGGGTTCCTCTTTCTCTGCAACCTCACCAGCTTCTGTTATTTCCTGAGTTGTTAAATTTAGTCATTCTGACTAGTATAAGGTGGTATCTCATTATGGTTTTGATTTATATTTCCTTGATCCCCAGTGACATTGAACATTTTTTCACATGTCTGTTGGCCATTTGTATATCTTCTTTGGAGAAATGTCTGTTCATGTCTTCTGTCCATTTCTTGACTAGATTATTTGGTTTTTGGGTGCTGAGTTTGATAAATTCTTCATAGATCTTGGATATTAGCCCCTTATCTGGTAAGATATTTGCAAATATCTTCTCCCATTCTGTAGGTTGCCTTTTAGTTTTGTTGACTGCTTCCTTTGCTGTGCAGAAGCTTTTTATCTTGATGCAGTCCCAATGGTTCATTTTTGCTTTTGTTTTTCTTGCCTTTGAAGATGTGTCTAGCAAGAAGTTGCTGTGGCCGAGATCAAAGAGGTTGCTGCCTATGTTCTCCTCTAGGATTTTTATGGATTCCTGTCTCACATTTAGGTCTTTCATTCATTTTGAGTGTATTTTTGTGTATGATATAAGATAGTGGTCCAGTTTCACTCTTCTGCATGAATGAAAACTGGCTGTCCAATTTTCCCAACACCATTTGTTGAAGAGATTTGCCTTTTTTTCCATTGGATATTCTTTCCTGAGTTGTCAAAAATTAGTTGACCATAGAGTTGAAGGTCCATTTCTGGGTTCTCTATTCTGTTCCATTGATCTATGTGTCTGTTTTTTTTTTTTGTTTTTTGTTTTTTTTTTTGTGTGTGTGACAGTACCATACTCTCTTGATGATCACAGCTTTGTAATGCAACTTGAAGTCCGGAGTTGTGATGCCTCTAGCTTTGGTTTTCTTTTTCAGCATTCCTTTGGCTATTTGGGGTCTTTTCTGATTCCATAAAAATTTTAGGGTTGTTTATCCCAGTTCTGAAAAATGTTGATGGTATTTTGATAGGGATTGCATTGAATATGTAGATTGCTCTAGGTTACATAGTCGTTTTAACAATGTTCTTCCAATCCATGAGCATGAAATATTTTTCCATTTCTTTGTGTCTTCTTCAATTTCTTTCATAAATGTTCTATAGTTTTCAGAGTATAGATCTTTTACCTGTTTGGTTAGGTTTATTCCTAGCTATTGTATGGTTTTTGGTGCAATTATAAATGGGATTGATTCTTTGGTTTCTCGTTCTTCTGCCTCATTGTTAATGTATAGAAATGTGACTGACTTCTGGGCATTGATTTTATATCCTGTGACTTTGCTGAATTCCTGCATCAGTTCCAGTAATTTTTTGGTGGCGTTTTTTGGATTTTCCATGTAAAGAATCATGTCATCCAGCAGAGTGTCTTTTGCCACAGTGGGGAACATATTCACAAATTCAGGAGATGAGGACATGGACATCTTTGGAGGGCAGTATTCTGCCTACAGCCAACATCCAGGAAGAAACTGAGGCCCTCAAACTCACAACCCACAAGGAACCAAATGCTTCCAACAACCACGAAAGCTCAGAACAGATGCTTCCCTAGTTGAGCCTCAAATGAGACCAGCCTCAGCTTGACTGAAGGTAAGGTGTGCCTACACTCCTGACCCTCAGTAAGTAAGATAAAAAATGTGCATTGGTTTAAGCAGCTAAGATTGTGGTAATATTATTACACAATGATGGTTAACTATGACATTATATAAAAGGCTATTTTGCTTTGCTCTTACCTATTTATCCAAACTCATCTGCCATTGCCTCTCCTCAACTCACACATATGTACATTCACAGAATGTACACACACACACACACACACACACACACACCTCCAAGTATGCACTTTTAGTTCTCTACCCAAAACACTCGGTTTCATGCCTCTGTGCTGTAAAAATTAATGAAGATCATCCAAAAGAGAACAAGTGAAGGCTATTTATTCAAGGCTGGTTATGGCAAAGGTTCTGGCCACCATCACTTGCATCTGGCAGAGACTCAAAGGCAGGCAGAGGAGAGCAAAAGATTTTGAGTGGAAGAAAGGGCAGGCTTCAGGTGTGCCCTGACTCAAGGATGTTGGCCTGGGGGAGCTGGAGGTCTGCTAACTACAAGGGGCATCCTGTGTGGTTGTTTAGGGGTGAGTCTTCATCTTTTTCCTGTTGGTCTTGAGCTGGAAGTGGGGGAAAAAATTAGAGAAGCTGTCAGTTACTAACAAAGAAATGGCCCTTTGGAGCTGAGTATTATGGAGTCATTGCTTGGCTGTCTGGGTCAGTTTCGAGAGATGGTAAATTGCCTCCTGACAACTGTGGGTTGGTTCTGGGCTGGTTGCTGCAGATCATGGGTCAGAGTTCTGTTTTTACTTATAGCTTGGCCACGGTCCAGTTGTGTATTTCAGTCTCACTGAACTTGTTCATGTGCTGTTCTCTCTATGCAGAGTGCTCATGCCTATACCTTAACCAGGTGCCAAACTCAGATTCAACCTTCAGATCTCAGCTTTAGCGTACCTTCTTCTGTGAGGCCCACTGCGATCATTCTACCCCTTTTTAGTCCCTTGGGTAGTATGTTCCTTTCAGTGTTGAATGTTCCACATCATATTATTTTATTGGCATATTGTTTATGTTGCCAATTCGATTGTGAGCATCTCTGTTTCTCTAGTTACTCACAGCCTGGTACATCAGTAGATGCCTGCTAGATAGTTGTAAAATAGTTGGAACCAGCAACAACCCAAATATTCCCATATTCTTCATCCAACCCAATGGTTTCATTTTGATGTGAAACTGAAGCCATGAAGTCATGCAGTCTTGGAATTGGAGAGCATCGAGCCCTGCCAGGAAAGACAATGAGAATGATAGAGGCCGTTGTCTAAGTTCCCACATAGGAAGAGTCCAGATAAAAGCCCAGAGGCAAAAGCCCCAGTTGGGTTCTTTGTGGTATTCCATGCATCCCAGAGACCTTGGGATAATGGAGTGGCCATGAGCCAGAAGTGCAGTGTCTGGGGCCTCTGTCTCAGTAAGTAAAACAAATGCTGGCACATAGACACTGTTGTTTATGTACAAGAATGAACTTATTTTTTTAATATATATTTTTAATTATTTATTTACGATAGTCACAGAGAGAGAGAGAGAGGCAGAGACACAGGAAGAGGGAGAACCAGGCTCCATGCACCGGGAGCCCGACGTGGGATTCGATCCCGGGTCTCCAGGATCGTGCCCTGAGCCAAAGGCAGGCGCCAAACCGCTGCGCCACCCAGGGATCCCAAGAATGAACTTATGAATAATGGAAAATCACTCATTATCTAGCAACTACTATGACTCAAACTTTCCATGGAATTAATAGCATAAACCAGGAAAGCAGTGGAAGAAAGATGAGCATTATAGAATGATGTGAGTCTACCACTTTATCTGTCAATGTTCTCATGAGCTCCATCTTATAACAAATCAGACGACTGCAAATATTCAAAGTGGTATGCATAAATCCACTGTCATGTAAAAAGCTCAATAGAAAATATAAGCCCATAGCTATGCTACTTCCCGTCGTCTTTAGTCATTAACCCAGGTAAGTAGGCATGCTCAGGAATTTTCCTTCTTTTTGAATCAATTCAAGTCCTTGTTTGCTTAATTAAAAGCAATGGCATCATCTTGACTGTGATGAAACAATCCCATTTCAACAAGCTATCATGCAAATTAGCAAGGAGTGAAGGGATTTGTCTATTTTCAAATTGTTTATTTTAAACTAGTGGAATTCAGAGGCAAAGTGCCAAGGAAAATCCAACATGCAAAATTTTCCTTGGAAAATGATGCTTTACGGATTTTGAGCTGGAACTTGGATTTTTTTCAGATTTTTGTCTCTTGCATCATTCTCGTTGCTGCAAAGTAATAATTACCTAATATATATATATTGATATATACACATATCAATAGCTACAGCAAGCTATCAACAATAATATCAGATACCATTTTGGAATTTCTATTCTATTCTACATCATCATTTCCCCATTGAAAACATGTCCTTGGTTATGGATAATGTTTTCTTGGGACAGAGATGTTTTGGAAAAATGGAATACTCTAGTCCTTCCATGGATATTTATAATGTCCACCAGAAAAATATCTTTAGTAGGAGTCACAAAGTTAATTTTTTTTCTTTTTTTAAAATATTTATTTATTTGAGAGAGAAAGAGTGAAAGAGCACATGAGTACTTGTGAATGGGAGAAGGGCAGAGGAAGAGAATCTAAAGCAGACTCCCTGCTGAGTGTGGAGCATGACATGAGGATTACTCTCACAACTCTAAGATCATGACCTGAGCCAAAATCAAGGGTCAGATACTCAACCGACTGAGCTACCCAGGTACCCCTAAAGGAAATTCAGAGCTGTTGAACCATACTTGATAATGGAACAGATAATATGTGCAATATTTATTAGCATCATGGGAATTGGTGTTTCATGGAATAGGTTTTGATATTTTAATCATTAAAAACAAACTAGTAAATAGGTTTCTCAACACAGATAAGAAAAATAAGATCTGGAGGGGCACAGTGACTTGAATAAAACCAACAAGTAAATTCTATCCCTGGAATTTAAACCTGTTATCTGTCTGATTCCAAAGTATGTTTCCTAGATGTATGCATTTCTTTTGGCAACTTGAATCTTGATCTGTGTGTGTACTGGGCCATTCAAATTAAATCTTACATCCTTGCTATTGAAATGATTTCTATTGGATGTTTGCACAATAAAGCACCACAACTAGATAGCAGACCTTGACTCAAGTCTTCATATGAGGCATGGAAGGCCTTTGATCCCTTTGCTAGTGCCAGAGACTCATGCCAGCATGGCACAGCAAGAGGCCACCGGTTGGGGCCAGGAAGAGGGACAGGGAGAAGGCAACCCTTGCTGGCACTAATGAGTGCCAGGTTCCAAGGTGGGCCTGGCCTGGGCTACAAGGGTGCCCAGGATATGGCATGGATCCCAGATACTGTCACTGAGGCATGGCCCAACTCACCATTTCTTAACAATTTTGCTGTTGATGATCAGAATTTCCTAGTTTTGATAAGTTCTAATTTGTCTTATTTTCTTATTTGATTAGTGGTTTGTAGCCTATTGAAGAAAGCTTTTCAAAAAACAAGGTTATGAAGGCATGTTACAGCTTTATTCTGAAGGTTGATTATTTAAACTTTCAGAATTGTGCAAATTATTGTCCTCAAATTAGATTGTGAAATAGGGAGAAAAGTTCATTTTTCTCTGCATACATAGAACATTTTTAGCAAAATGAATTGAAAAGACTGTTTCCCAGTGAAAATTTGTGTCACTGTAAATCGAATGACTGTGTATGTAGGGATGTATTTTGGCTGATTGCTCTATCTATGCATCATTACACATTGACTTAATTATTTTAGCTTCATATTAAGTCTTGAAACCTATAAATCCTCTAATTTTTTCTTCTTTAATATTGTCTTGGCTATTCTATGTCCATAGCATTTCCGTTAAATGTTTGGATTTATCGATATCTACAACACTAACAAAAATAATGAACTTCTGGGATTTTGGCTGGAATTATATTGATTCTTAAATGAATTTGGGAAGAATTGAAATATTAATATCATTAAGTATCTCAATTCATAAATGTAGATTACCTGTATATTTATTTACATATTCCTTATTTTTCTCATCAATATTTTGTATCGCTGTCTATGATTTTTACACAACTTTCCTTAGATTTATTAACAATTATCTGATAATTTTTAATATTACATATATTTCTATGGATGTATTCCTATGTACTTGAGAATTTTCCTATGCAAATATAAATGGTAGTGCTTTGAAATTTATTTTTATATTCTTCACTGCTAGAATAGATAAGCATAATTATTTTTATACAGAACTTACATTTCCTCGTTTCAACTATCTTTGCTAAATTGACTTATTAGCTCTAATTATAGATTTAGGGAATTTCTACATCCACAATCATGTCAGTTATGAAGAGAAATGGCATTTTAAATTCCACTTTAGATCTTTATAGCTTTTTCGTGTGTGCATGATGGCTAGACAGTGGCTAGTGTCTCCACTACAAAGCTGATTAAAGGTGATGACAGTAGACATCTTTTTGTGTGTTTTCTGTATTTTGTTAATGTGTACGTTAAAGTGATAAGAATTTTAACATTAAGCTGAACTTTCATTCTTGGAATACATCCCCCTAGGTCAAGCTATATTGCTCTTTTTATACATTGCTGGAACATAAGAGTCATTCAATAGATATTCCCTTTAACATCTCTCACTTTCCTCTTGGTAGAGTCAAGGATATGCACATATATTCCATTATATAATGCAGTAGAGATTGACTATATACACAATATTATACATAATATATAGGATGTATATATTATAATCTCTGATGAGAACCACCAATTCTGTCTAAAAGTTTAGAGAAGTCGTTAAGAAGGATAAAATGTTCAATTAAAAATTTAAAGAGTGAATAGAATTTCAACAGCAGAAGAAAGCACACAAAACATAGTTGTCTATTAACACACTAAATGCAATTGGTGTCTCTTTTGAGCCTTCCTCTGAGGAGGGTACCCCAAGTCTCACCAATTAGCATCAATGGCATGAGATGACCAGTCTAAGCTCCCACCTGACAAGAAGGGGGGCTACTTGAAAGAACAAAATTTACAAAATAAGTGGTAATTTTAAAAATGAACAGTAATTTGTCAAATGATTTGAAAGAACTCCTTAAATGTCTGAAAGAATTAGTGCAGTTCCAGAGGTTTTCTTGATTTTCTTGTCATCACATGTTTAGGATCCTTGTTCATGTCTTGTCCTGGTAAATATACCCTGAAAAGTAACCACTCTTTCAACTTCTATGACTATAAGCTGATTTTTCATGATTTTGAACTCGGTGTCAAGGGATTCATCAGTATGTACTCACTTCTGTTGCTTCTTTAACTTTTTTATGTTTATGATGTTTATTAACTTTTGTGTATAATTGTTCCGGGTACTATGCTATGCATAACAATGCATCCCCACACTTTGTAGCATAACACAACAACTCACTGTACTTATAGATTCAGGACTTTGGACAGAGCACGGCCTGGCAGGCGTGTCTGCCCTCTGCAATATCAGGCTCAGCTAAAAGGCTCAGGTTTTTGTTTGTTTGTTTGTTTTTTGTTTGTTTGTTCATTTTTACCTTCCGGTGCCTGGGGTTGATGTTGGTTACCAGCCAGAATATGATCTCCCACAAGAGGAGTCTCCATGTGAACTCGGATGCCTCATAACATGATGCCTGAGTTTCAAAATTGAGTGGTCTGAGGGAGTAAGAGAGTGAAGCAAAAGTCAAATTTCCTTTTCCTTCCTAGCTTTCAAGTGGGAGTCACACAGTATAACTTCCACTGCATTATACTGGTTTAGGCAATACAAAACTTTGTCCGGATTCAAGGAAAAAGAAAAATAAAACTGTCACCTTTCCTTCATTTATTTGTTTGTTTGTTTGTTTGTTTGAGTGAGTGGGGTGAGGTGCAGAGAGAGAGGGAGAGAGAGAATCCCAAGCAGCCTCCATGCTCAGAACCCCTGACAGGGGCTCGATCTCAATACCCTGAGATCGTGACCTGAGCAAAAATCAAGAGTTGGCTGCTCAACTGACTGAGCCACCCAGGCGCCCCTAAAAACTTCACCTTTCAATGGAGAAATATCAATGTCTTATTGTAAGAAAAGCATATGGGATGGAATATATATTGGTAATTCCTGATGTATTAGGCTTCCAGTTTAGGTACTATAAATCTAGATAAACTATCCTTGTATATATTTTTGATACACATATGTATTTATTTCCATTGAGTATATATTATGTTGAATGGTATGCTCAGTCATGAAGGATGGGTCATACCAGCTTTAATAATGAGTTCTAATTTTTTTCCATTGCATTTGGACAAATCTACTCTTCTATTGGCAGCATATAAATCATGTAGCTGTTCCACATCCTTATTATTCAGAGTGAAATAAGAAGCTGGTAAGTGATTTGGGGATAGATTTTAGGAAGCCCTACCTTTGGGGTTCAGACATTTCCTCCAAAGCCAAGGTTTTTAAGCTGGAGGGCCTATAGCCCAAAGCCTGAAGATACACTTTATACACAAGAACTGTGGTGGTCCTGGTGTTGCTGTTGTTACTTCTAACTGACTTTGAATTCCTTAGGTTGGGCATAAATCACTATACCGTGCTCCCACCTAGTTACTACTCCATAATTTAGCAAGACCCATCTTGGAATTATTCACTTCACTCCTGAAAGCATTTATTTTTAATCTCTCCAAATAAACAAAATTAAATACTGTATTGCTGGGGATATAAGTGTGCATGTATAGTGTAATTTTTTTTAAAAAAGACCAAGAGGATAATAACTTCACAATTCAAAATGAAACTTACCTTTGGTGGGAGGCAGAGGACGGGTTGGGTGTTAGCACGTGTTTTGAGTCATTGGTGTTGTAATGCTGTAGTTATTATTTGGGTAGTACATCCACGGTTAAGTTTTTTCGTTTTGCCTTATTGTTTACGTATATAACATAAATCCTTCATATGTATATTTGTACGTGTATATGCATTTATTAATTTGGTCATTTATGAGATAATAGTCTAGGTATATGAGTATAAATTATTACATGATAAAAAAATTAAGCCTCAGAGGCACCTGGGTGGTTCAGTTGATTAAGCATCTGACTCATGATTTTGGCTTGGGTTATGATTGCAGGGCCATGAGATCGAGCCCCATGTTAGGCTCTGCGAGAGCAGAGAGTCTGCTTGAGATTCCCTCTCCTCCCTCTGCCTGTCCCCCTGCTCACTGTCTGTCTAAATAAATAATTATAAATAAAAATCTTTAAAAAATGAAGCCCCATATTTCTTTCATACAATTTGTGCATGTTGTGTAGTGTGACTTGTGGGAGGAAATCTGTGAATATAAGAAGCTTAATAAGATGAAAAGGAAAAGAGACTCACAAACCTTATTTTAGTGTAAATGGGCATAATCTGTCTTTTCCTCAACACCGACTGGGCTGTTCATTTAATTATACCTGGATTTTTTCCAAAATGCAATATTTGAGGGCAAAACACTGAAGGGTGTTGTATGCTGGAAATATGCCCAGATTTGGATGAAAGCAGCCCAGAAAGAGGGTGAGAAAAGGCAGGAGGGGTGCCGTGGTGGCTGCGGAGAGCGTTTGCGGTAATTTACGGCTCTGCTATTTTTCAGAAAGGCCCATTCCCAAATGGACAATCCAACTTAGAGCACTGCATGTTGCTGTTTTCCACAGGGAGTTTGAAGTGAATAGTTATTGTGGATGCGTTATGTCTGTGTACCTTAGGCATTTTCCACTCATTACTGCTTTCACGCAGCAGATGCTTAATATGTACTGAACAGAAATCCAGTATCATCTCTAAACCCCACAACCAACATTCCCATGAAGTCTGTGCTATTGCCCATTTTTTACAGATGGAAAGATGGAGTCTCAGAGATGTTCAGTAGCTTATTGATGGGGCGGGTCGTGGTTTCCAAATGCAGCCATCACAATAGTCCACATGCTCTTCTGACAGTGTGACCCACCTGCTACTTCCCCATCCATGGGAGGGGTATGTGTCCCTCCTCTTGAAACTTAGTGGACATTTGTGGCTGCCTTGACCAATGCACTGTAGGGGCAGTGACTCCATGTGACTTAGGGTCATGAACTGAAATGAAGTTTGCTCCTCGCTCTCTCTCTTTCATGAGATTCTTGCTCTTGGAACTTGACTACCATGCTGTGAGAAAACCCGGACTACACAGAGAAGCCATGTGTGGGAGTTCCTGCTGACAATCCCAGCGAAGGCCCCAGCCAACAAGCAGCCCCAACTGATAGACGTGAGAGTGGACAACCTTCAGAGAGTCTATGTCAGCCACGTCTAGTTGCACTTGAACGAGAGACCAGGAGTGGGAGCCTGTGAGTGAGTCCAGTTGGCCCTCAGACCAAGAGGAGTGGTAATAATACTAACAGACAATGATAAAAATGGTGTATTATTGGGGTTTGTTCTTGCTCTAAGTTTGGAGTGGTTTCTTAACTTTGCAGTCATAGATAAGTGAATCTCACAGTAAACCTCTGGGCATAAAGCCCTGGGCTCAGAAGCTCACGCTCATTCATATTATAAAAGATGCCATTGTGCCTCTAGCAAATGGCCATGTTCTCACTTGCAGTTCCTACAGTTCTGTAGATAGCCTTGAGATTTTCTGGTTAATCAGCTTTCATCGTCCTTCTTCTCACTGCTGAAATTCTAGACCTACTGTCCCAGGTACAATGATCGTGAACACTGCTGTATCTCAAGGAGTGCAGAGTCTGGTGAAAAAGGAAAACACAGCGACTAATTGCTGGAAAGGGTGAAGGTCAAGGTCGATGACGGACACCAAGGAAGGGCAACATCTGTGAGGATGACTGGCAGGACAGAGCTTCCTGAAGAAAGGGTGGGCTGATGAACGCTTGAGGAATTCAACTGAATTAAAGAATTAAACTGAAACGAAGTCAAGGGAAAGAATCCCCCAAAGGTGGCATGAATCTGGCAAAGGCAGAGAAGCAAATCGTCGTTTACTGAGTGAAAGAATGAATATCCCAGCATTACTCCTGGGGCACTTGAGGCCAGCTGTGGTGGAGGATGCTGGCATGACGATCTGGTGCTACCTCCCAGAGGGGAAGGTGTGCCATCTTCGGGACTGGAGTGTACAGCACCACGTGTGGAGCATCCTGGAAAGACAGTTTGGCATGTGAATCAGCCACTAAAAACAGCTCCACAAGCAGGCCTGTGTGCTGATATTCTTACCCTGTAATCCTGGGTCAGGATCTAGTAATTATGATTAAAAAGGAAAAAAAGCTTCCCTTGATGATTGTGATGCAGCCATATTAGGCGAGACTGCTGGGCTGATGGGATCCACGAAGGGATTTTAGGCAGGTCGGGGACAGAGTTGGGCTGGGTGCCCGGAGTGGTGGTTCATCGGGCAGTCCAGAGCGGAGGGACAGGGGCTGGGGCTGGACGCAGGGAGTCCAGAGCGGAGGGACAAGGGCTGGGGCTGGACACAGGGAGACCAGTCAGGAGGCCATGGACAGTCCAGGTGAGAGCTGGAGAGGTGCAGCCAGGGCAGCGACAGCGCTGGTGGGGGCTGAGTTCAGGCACAGGCAGGGCTGGTGATTGGCAATCGGGAGAGGGGGGAGACAGCAGTTAGGGACGATGAGTAGTTTGAGCTCTGAAATGGTGCGCGTTGGGGCTGTCATTTGGGATGAAGAGTGACAGAACAGGCTCACAGAAATCCCCAACTGCGGGGGAGTAAGAGCTGTCCTCACTACGCAGGAAATAGTGATCCCTATTCAAAGGAATAGAAATTAAATTAATGACAAGCCAGGAAGAGACTCTTCCAGCTTCTGAAACAGATACATGATTTATATAGATAATAATAAGAAAAATTCCTGACTATAAAAAAAAAATAAAAGGCCTAAATGGAGTAGAAATATGAGCCGAGGCTATTAGTAGCCTCTTGGCAGACGGGGAAGCCTAATTCACTAATGTGTTTATTAAAAATGTCCAAATTCAGTAATTACAGAATGCTGATTTAAACGATTAAAGGGATACCTTTTACCCTGACAAACATGACAAGGAAGTGTAATTCAGGATGTCAGAGGGGATGTGGGCATGGGAATGTGGTGATGCTGGTGGGTGGCCCCACTCGCTGCTTCCTCTGTACCAGGGGAGACGACAGACGGCATCGGTCAAATAACAGGTGCACAGCCAATGACCCAGCAGAGAAGCTGCCACACAGGGATCAAATGCAAGGTGGCTCATTTCTGCTCTGAGTGAGCAGGAGGTACTAGAAAGAAAGCCCAGGTGCCCACCCATGGGGTCACAGGTAAAATGTGTGAGCACACTATGGGGCAGGAAGCAGTCAGAAGGAACAAACCAGAGGGACTTTCTTGTCAAAATGAGATATCAGCATAGTGTCACTAGTATACATTTAAGATATAGGCACAGAAAACAGTATTTCGCATTTCTCAAGGGTGCCCACGTATACAGGGGACAATCTCACATTGTAGCAGTGACCCGTCTGGGAGGCAAGAGACATCTGGGGGAGAGAGGGGAAGGAATGAAAACAGAACGAGGAAGAGAGAGAAAGAGAGACAGAAACAGAGAGAGACAGAGACAGAGATGGAGGGGCAGAGCCAGGCCCAGGGAGAGAGAGAGAATGAGCTGGAATGGATTCACAGTGATGATGCTGGGGTGTCATGAGCTGAGAACACTACTGGCTCAGCTTTCTGGCCCTGAGGGTTCTATACCCCCCAACAGACATGGGAGCTGAGAGAAGGTCTAGCCGAGAAGATACTGAGAGATTTGAGTTTGGCATCACTGGGCCCCGGGCCGTGGAACCTCAGGATGCGCAGGGACAGGTGTACGTGGTTGGAGGTCCAATTCCAAGTGTTTATTTTCAAAATATAGATAGAAACCTATTTCTCAGAATCCCTACAAAATCCTGAGTCAGCAAGGCATTCCCTGTGGCTAGGAGAATATTGGGCATCTGTTGGCCTAGGCTAGTCAACACAGTAAGGAGAATGGAGTTGATCTTTCTGGCTTAAACACCCTTAGGGCTTAGGGAGGAATTGCAAACTCACCCCTTATCTCAATGGCAAGACCTGAGAGTGAGCCTCTTGTAGGTCTTTATAGACCATAGGAGAAATTTTGTTCTGTATTTTAGAATCACTGAAAACCCAAATAAAAGGTGTTAAGCAGGAGTCAGGGTAGGAGATACTACCAGATGTATGTCATGAAATAAGGGAACCACGAAAGGTTGTGGCACAAACCCACCTAGGAGGGTGGAAGCTGTGTAGACCTCCAGGGCCCAGAATACTCAGGACTGGGTTAGAAGGTCAAATACACCATCTTGGAGGGGAATCCACTGCCCCTACACTACTGGTCTCTTTATACCCCCGTGCTGGATTCCTTAAAGAAGGACTCTGTTTCAACTACTCGCCATCATTCTGCGTGCAGTGTTCTTCCACCAGTGAGCGGCCCTGGCCTATGACCAGCCTGAACCCGACTGTCCCCAGGAAGGGCCCTCTCTTGGCCCAGCTGCTGGGACCCATTATAAACATGAACACCCCAGTGCGGGGATGACAGCCTCAGCAGTTCCCCTCAGAATTTACGGGTGTGGCAGCTTCCGGAACAAACAAATCTTCTTTACCATGGTGGGAGGCTGATCTGGAGCTCCAGGCACGGGGCCCCCCTCCATGGGACATCATCAAGCCAAAGCCAGATGACCGCTAGGAGGCAATGTTGAGGATCATCCAATTTTCAAATGGGGATTGGACCAAATTACCTCCTCACTACTTTGAATCTATAACTGGAGTATTACTTAGTTATTCTCCTTATTTCACTGAAGATGCCCTCCCGAGATCAGTATTCTCATTATATTAATTGTTTCAATTTGTCTGCTGGGAAAAAGGCTTGGCAAGATTTCAGAGCTCAGGAGCAGTCAAAGCAGAATTTTGCCCGCCTCCCCACCTCCACCCTCCCAACCCCGTAGTCTGGCTTATGTCAGATTTTTACTTAAAGTTACAGGCTGTGAAAGCCAAAGGGCTCTGAGATGTGGAGACAGAGGAACAGAGAGGGGAAGGGACTTACCTATAATGAGACAGAGTTCATGGAAGAAGCCAGCTGGGAGCCCGGGCATCCTGACTGCCGGGGTGATGTGTCTTGCCTTCTCACCATGACGTCTCCTCTCCAAAGGGGAGATGATTCAAACGTGTGCAATGCTGTCGGAAAGAACTGCATGTGATCTCTAGAAGCTGACAAATGAAGATGTCTGGAATACCTTACCTGAAAGACATGTCAGCGTATACACAGAAAAGTCCCATCCTTCCTGAACAATGAAGGACTCGATCCTCAATAAAAAACGTATATATATATATATATATATATATATATATATATATATATATATCGTATTTATATATATAAATAAAACGTGTGTGTGTATATATATATATCTCCTGAGTTTATATATATATACTTCACAAATATGTATCCATTTTAGTGTAAGCATGCCTTATACATGTGCGTCTCTATTTATCCGATTTTAAATTATGAATTAGACTCTGAAGACTTTGCTTAAAGACTTCCAGTGACTATGCACTGCCCTCAGCTGTACCCTACGTTCCCCTGCCGAGGCTCTGTGTGGCATGGAAGCCAGCTCTCCACGGCATCTCATTCCATTCTCCCCGTCTCTGCACACCCCAGTCATGCTCCCAGGGGCCCAATGCACTAAGCTCAATCCTCTTTTGTAGGAAGGGCCTTCCAGAGGCCTCTTCTGGGCCTTTGCATTTTGCCCCCAAGCTCACTCCAACCTCATGCAATACAATGTCTGATTCTTTTGCGTTACTTGGATCTCAGTTTGTGAAAGAGACATTTTCTGATCGCCCTCTCCAGGGCAGCCCTTTCCCAGTCACTGCCATCCCTACTTGCGGGCCACTTCCATCCGTCTATTTAGTTCTTGTCTGCCTCCCCCCGCAGAAAGGTAAAGTCTGTGAGAGTAGAGAGACCCTGGCTGCCTTGTTATTGCCGTACCCTGGTATCTGCCAGGATATTCTAGTACACAGTAGGAAATCAATAAGTACCTGTCAGAGGGATAAAAACATAAATCTAATGTGAGCCCTTCAGAATGTGAGGACAGTCTGTTAAACTCCTTGCGGTGGTCATCTTTGGGAATGGACGAACAAGGAAATTGTGGTGTTTTTATTATACCGGACGACGCCTAGTAAATATTTTACATGAGTACATTTGGACTTGGTGAGAATAAATTTAAAAATTGTTTCATTGTGATTATTATTTCTTTTTTTTTAACACTGAGCTATTCTTTCTCCGGGAATTGTGATCCAGACACGGTCTGACAACCCTTTACGCATAAATAGAAAAGGTCCTCCAATGATGTAACGTGGATCATGTCCTTGACATTCTTGAAAGCTCCGGCAGGCAGGATGAAAGGAAAAAATAGAATCATGGTGCTGAGAGGGACCAGCCTTTAATCTCATCCAACCCCCTTATTTTACTGGGGAGGAAACTGAAGCTCCAAGAGGCAGACACTTTAAAAGTGGAAAGATAAAGGTATGGTAAGTCAGAATCCTGACTCTGTAACTAACCTGGGCTGGTCCTCTGTCCGCTCTGGGCTAGTTTTCTATACTTAAAAATATGAGGGGGGGGGTATGTCTTGCTGGCTTCTAAGGACCTATTCATTTCTACTAATCCATATCTCTATTGATAACTCAATGAAAAAAATCCCATATGACAAATCCAGACTATTCATTTTCTAAGTATCTGCAAGTATAACCAAGATAAATTTTCTGAGGCATTGGTTAAATACAGAGACACACTGTTCCTGCATTTAAGGGAAATAAAAAAGGAAGATAAGGATGTGATCATTCCTTTCAGTTAGGATGCAGAGACTGTCCCCACCACTCCAAAAAAACAAGAACAAACTGAATAAAATAAATGATAATACATTTTTTAAAAGTCACACATCTATAGAGGCAGAGACAAATAAAATGCTACAAAAGGATGAACGCTTCCTGGTTTCATCCCTGGGGGCACAGCAGAAGGAAGAGTGAATGTGATGTAGAAAGTGGCAAGGAGGCATCAGCACACATTTTGATAGACATTTAATGGCCACGTGTGAGCTCATATGATGGACTGGAATTCCTCGTTGGCCCGCTACAAACCTAGCTATGGCCATCTGCCACCATGTTTCCACAGGACCCTCCCAAGTGCATATGGTGGAATGCTGAGGCAGATGGGTGAGATAAGAAAGACCTTCCAAGATGGATGGGGCCTTTCCCAAGTGCAAGTGCAAATGCTTGTGTTTGGATAGAGGCAGGGTAGGAGAGTGAGAGAGATTACCCCCAGGCACACGAGGGGCTTCACTGAGCATGGGTAGCAGGTGGCTGAAGCTTGGTGGAAGAAGCAGGATAGAGATGCATCTCCCCCAAAGCACAAAAGGCCTGGAAAAGCTGGTGGCCAAGACATAAATCACATAGTGTCTTCTCTGTAAGTGACAAAGTGAGGTTTATCTGAAGAAGGTAAGGTATGTTCAGCATTTGAGAATCATCCAACACAATTCACCACATTAGGAGTGTCAATTACATCTCAATAAAAAAAAGAAAGAAAACTCATATGACTATCTTAATGGAAGACTAAAAATTATTTGCTATAATTTAATAACTATTCATGATCACAATCTACATTAAACACAAATAGAAGGTTAATACATCCAATCTGTGGCATCTATGAAAATCTACAGCTATTATCATACTTCATTGTAAAATATTGAGTGCTTCCCTCCTAGCCCTGGGTACCAGGCCAAGACGCCCACTCTCACCACTTACATGCAACATTGAACTGAAAGTCTTGGAGCAACAGGCACTGGGTGGGGGGAAGACACACACGTTACAGGGAAAGAATTCAAATTTTCTGCATTCTCGACGACACGATTTTAGGAATAGAAAAAGCTAAGGAATCTAAAAAGGAAAAATAGAATTGAGAAATGAATTTAGCACGGTCAACTTGAAAAACAATTGTGTGCCCATATTTAAAAACTCTCGATCTCTACTTTAATCATGTAGGCACACTAATTTATTTAGTGTAAATCTGAAATGAATCATAAATGAAGTTTTAAAAGCTAGTGCCATAAAAGCATATATATATATATACATATATATATATATGACTGAAAATGGCACACTGTGTTAAGGATTTAACTATGCCTTGACAAGCAAAAAACAATTAATATGCACATATTCCTTTTAACAGGATAAGGATGTATATATGTATATATACATATACGTATATATACGTATATATATATATATATAATCTCCACGTAGGCAAAGAATTCTTAGGACACAAGAGTATCAATCCTAAAACAAAATAAAGAGAAAAGCTTGGCCCCAACGAATTGAAACAATTGTTTTATTTTATTTTTTTTAATTTTTTTTATTTATTTATGATAGTCACAGAGAGATAGACAGAGAGGCAGAGACACAGGCAGAGGGAGAAGCAGGCTCCATGCACCGGGAACCCGACGTGGGATTCGATCCCGGGTCTCCAGGATCTCGCCCTGGGCCAAAGGCAGGCGCCAAACCGCTGCGCCACCCAGGGATCCCCGAAACAATTGTTTTAATACGACCATCAAATGACATCTTTAAGTACATGCATAGGTAAGCTACGGACTGGGAGAAAAATCTTGCAACACATACCTGATAAAAGTCTTAAATCCTCAATAGAAAAGGGCACTTAAAAATCAGTAATGAAAAGACAAGCAACAGACACTTCCTGACAGCACTTTTGTGGAGACACGGAGTGAATTCCCAGGGCTTCAGAACGGCCCTATGGCAAACAAAGAAAAGACTCAAAGCAAGTGCTATAGGTGTGAGGCTATTCACAGGTCCCTACAGGTGTGGTTGAAATCCAAGGGTCAGAGGAAATGCCACCTGGAGCACCTAAAGCATCTTGGAAAGGCAAGGTCAACTCCTGTATAGACTCCCCTGGTGCTCAGGGAACTAAGCCAAACAAAAGTGCTGCCAGCATCTTCTCTAAGCTTCTGCATCTTCCTTAAGCATGTGGGGGCCTAACAAGGCAGAGGGAGGGGGAGAGCACAGTAGGAAGGGCAGGAGCTGGGCCAGGCCCCAGATCCCTGCCATCTACACCAGCAAAGGGAAAGGCTGGCCGCTCCTAAGGGGATCTGAAGCTGGAGTTCAAGGGGATGGGGAGGGAGCAAGGGAGGAGAAGTGAGAAGCAGAAGCAGAGAGAAAGTCAGAGAAATTCTCCCACCCAAAATAAGCCAGGAAAACAAACTCAAAAACCAATGAAGGAACAAGAATGTGCGTGACTCAGTTTCCTAGGGATACTTGCATGAAAATCCCCAAGTGCTAAGGGAGGGACAGAAGAGAGGGTCTGCGGAGATGCCTGGACCCTACCTCCTACAGGCCTTGGGACCTTACTTATATGTTACTTCATTGTGTTGAACCCTTGTTCCCGCCTCTGAAAACTGGGAATAAATAAAAGTGTTTTCTTATTTTCCTCCTGGGGTAGTATAAGTATCAAATGAGAGGAAACATCTATACTCTACAAAGTATGGCTATTAATATGGCTAATAATGGCACAGTGTATCAAGGACTTAAATATGCCTTGACAAGCAAAAAACAACTAATATAAACATATTCCTGCTAACAGGAGGATAAATATATTTTGGTTGACTTTTTTAGAAAAGGAAAACACAGGTATTGTAAAGTTTCATAGAATGAACTAGACTGGGTCAAAATGATCTCTGCTTTAGTAAAGCAAACTTCTCATTAAACAAAACAGGGGCACCTGGGTGGCTCAGTCAGTTGAGCGTCTGCCTTCGGCTCAGGTCATGATCCCAGGGTCCTGGGTTTGAGCCCCATGTTGGGCTCCCTGCTCAGCAAGGAGCCTGCTTCTCCCTCTCCCTCTGCCACCTCCCTCCTGCTCCTGCTCTCTCTTTCTTTCAAAGAAACAAAATCTTTAAAATAAGTAAACAAACAATAGACAAATTAAGATGACCACACCTAAGAGGGAGGGCCAGCAAAATTAGGAATATATGTAAAAACTGCGCATTCCATTGAAGTTATTTCTAACGAACGGTATAAAAATATTTTGCATGAGCATATTTACGGTGCTGTACACTATAAATTTAGGTTTAAAAAACAAAAGGGAGAAACAATGACTACAGAGATGGGGGATGGGTGTTCAGTGAGAAGTTAAAAGGTAAGAATGTTTTCAGGAGGATAGAAATTAATATAGAAATATAGAAATAGTGGGATCCCTGGGTGGCGCAGTGGTTTAGCGCCTGCCTTTGGCCCAGGGCACGATCCTGGAGACTCGGGATCGAATCCCACGTTGGGCTCCCGGTGCATGGAGCCTGCTTCTCCCTCTGCCTGTGTCTCTGCCTCTCTCTCTCTCTCTCTCTGTGTGACTATCGTAAATAATAAATAAATAAATAAATAAATAAATAAATTAATAAAAAAAAAAAAAGAAATATAGAAATAGTAATTGGGGATCCCTGGGTGGATCAGCAGTTTAGCGCCTGCCTTCGGCCCAGGGTGTGATACTGGAGACCCAGGATCCAGTCCCACATCGGGCTCCCTGCGTGGAGCCTGCTTCTCCCTCTGCCTTCTCTCCTTCTCTCTCTGTGTCTCATGAATAAATAAATAAAATCTTTAAAAAAGAGAAATATTTAGTAATAACTGAAGTTTAATTAAAATATATGTAGATATTTAGTTTTAAATAAGGGCATTTACTAAAACAATAGATGCACAGTAGGTTCCAAACAGCAGAGAATAAGGGAGTTACAGCCTGCTTTGTCTCTGAGGAAAAGAGAAAAAGCCGCAATCCCTCCAGTGTCTGAGGGTGGGGAGTCTGGGTGTGGGTTGGTTGGGGGGCTTCAGTTCAGGGTGTCCCAGGAAGGAGTCCCCAAGCCCCTGACTGCCATATCTCAAGGTTTGATGGGCGAGGGGTCCCTTCCAAGTTCATCACGTGGCTGTAGGCAGGACCCTTCACAGTGCCATGAAATCTGTGAGCCTCTCAAGGATTAGAGGAAAAGAGCTCTTCTCTCTAAGGGAGAAGCAAAGGAGTCTGGAAAGCACTAATGTGGGGAAGGGGGAGGGGAAGGCTGAGGGTGGGTCACATTCAGAGTCTGGGGAAAGAGAGAAAGTTAGGTAAAGTTTGATTCAGAAGCATTTTATTCTTATGATCAGTGGGGACACCCATTTCAGGAATCATTTATGGGGTAAGTAATAGGAATCTGGAGGGTCTGTGTCTGGTTTTGTCACAGGTAAACAGGGCACATGAGTCTTATCGAAGTCACATGGGGGAGCGGCTTCTTGCAGTGAGCTGGTTCCTGGGGCACAAACAGCGCAGGTGGGGGTCCAGGGGGTGGAAGGCATCTCTTTTTTCACTGTCTCTGTTCTCTGGGATTGCAGGATCTGGTAAAATTCAACAATGTGATTGACGGAGCCATAGTATGGTCTCACGGAAAGCTAAAGTGTGAAATTGGCGTGGGACTTGCCAGGTGGTTAGAATTCCAATAGATGTAGACAGCCTGAGGTTTATATAGCTTGGAGGTGCTCAGCTGCTAGGAACAGAACATCCCAGGAACAGGGGCTTACGGAAGGGGACATGTCATGCCCTTCCCCAGCAGGAGCGCACGGATGACGCGCAGTGCCAGGCTTGTGGTAGAAGTTGGGCTGTGCCAGGGCTCTGGGTCAGCTTCTGTCATCCACCTGGCCTTTTCCTTGACACTACAAGGAGGCCATTGCCGCTTAGGGCACCTGCCCTTATGCAAAAGTTTCTGAAGAAGGAGCAAGGGGGGGTCAGACCAGAAAAGGGGGTTTTGCATTCATCAAAGAGAAAAAGCTATCACAGAAGAGGCATCACAGGCTGCCTTGTCACCCCTTGACCAGGATCCTGCCAAAGAGCCACCATTATTTTAGCTTCAAAGCAGGTGAGAAAAGTCAGCGTCAGATAAGTGAGATTAGGATTGCCCAAGCCTGGCCTAAACTCACCGCGACCCATCCCCTGAGGTGGGAGAGGTGCCTCCCCCAGGCTGAGGTTCTTACCATCTGAGAGACCCACAGGTTCCTGTTAGCAGGAGTAAAGGGGGTCAGGGGTGGCTACCAATGGCCAGGTGATATCAATGCCTGCCCCAGGGCATTCCAGATAGAGCCCTTCTGTGGAATCACAATCATCTGGAAGGCCCGCTCACAGGGATGCAGACTCAATAGCTATGAGACAGGGTCCCAAGCCCTTGTAATCCTGAAATGTTCCCGGGAGATGCTGCTGATCCCCAGACTAATCTGTGAGAACCACTGCTATAGGCCAGGGTTGGGGCCTGAAATCTTTTTCAAATCTAGAGGATAAGAAATGATTAGAAGTTGAATAGCTGGGGATCCCTGGGTGGCGCAGCGGTTTAGCGCCTGCCGTTGGCCCAGGGCGCGATCCTGGAGACCCGGGATCGAATCCCACGTCGGGCTCCCGGTGCATGGAGCCTGCTTATGTCTCTGCCTCTCTCTCTATCTCTCTCTCTGTGTGACTATCATAAATAAATAAGTAAATAGGGAAATAAAGAAAGAAAGTTGAACAGCTGGAACTGTTCCTGGGTTCCTTCACCCCACAGACTGGTGAGTCCGGGTGGCCAGCTGAGAAGTTTAGAATTTACACTCACTGGGGTCTAGACCATCTTCTCTGATAGAAACACATTATGGTGAGCCACAGACTAATTTTTAATTCTCTTGTAGCCACATAAAAAAAAGGTAAAAAATAATAAAAGTTGAAGTTAATTTTACTGATGTATTTTACGAAAACATTTTAAACATGTACTTAATATAAAATTATTAGTGAGCTATTTTACATGTTTTAAGTCTTTAAAATCTGGTGTGTATGTCACAGCACATTTCACTTCCTACGAGCAATATTCCAAGTGTCGACAGTTACTCGTAGCTATTTGCTACCACACAAAACAAGATGTATTCAATCTGTGACTTTATGTAGGTTTTTCTTCACCACCCCCATCACTACTGTCCCCAGGGTTAGAGGCAGAGAGGTTAATAGTAACCTTTGTGGCGGCTTTGGCTGGAGGGGTTGAGCCCTGGGAGTGACAGTCTGGGGATGCAGGAGATCATTAGCTTCCTCAGGTAAACTCCTGACATTTCCGTTACATTACCTCTCACATTAATGCTGTTAGTTTGGCCCTGTTAAAGTGTTACTCATCTCAAATCTGTAAAAAAAAAAAAAAAAAAAAAAAGACTACCCAAATAAGAACCAATAGAAGCTATCTATACAGAATCTTCTATAGCAAAAAGTTTGGCCACTATCACTTCTGCTTGGCAGACTCACAGGCAGGCAGAAGGGGTGGGAAAGTTTTATGTGTCATTATTGGCTTTTGGTGGCATGGAAGCTGGCAGGTTAACTAGAAATGGCCCCTTTGTGTGGTTGGGTTAGATGCATGTTTGGCTGGTCTTGAGTTAGTAGTAAGGGTAAAAAAAATAATAATAAGAGAAGCTGGCAATGGTTGCCCAAGTCCTGACTATTCTGGAAGGATTGCCATGGAGGTGGTTTGGCTTCCTACCTGGGTGCTACAGAGGTTGTGGGACACATTTCTCTTGTGATAGGTGATCTGGCCACTGTCTATTAGTATATTTCATTTCTCTGCTGGAAAACAAAACCTTGGTTCCATTGTAGCCAATTATCACTGAAATGTTGAAACTCAGTTGTCAAAATGTTTTCTTCCTGGAAACTTTGAGGTTCTAGGCATTTGTACTTCCTGATTTTTTTTAAGCCGCTGCCTAAAGGGGAACCATGGTGTAATGAGAGGGGCCTGACTACTAGGCCCAGCTCTGCTGTAATGAAGATGTGGACCTCAGGGAAGTCAGTTCACCCTCAGGTCCTCAATTTCCTCATCTGTAAAATGAAATAAAATTATTGTAGCTCTGCATTCCCCAAAACGAGAGAACTTTTTTGTCTGTCAGGCTGGACATTTTCTGTCATCGCTACAGACATAAAGATGAATGATACATAAGCCTGCTTTCAAGGAGTTCCTAAATCTAAAAACCTAACTAGACCTGGGAGCTCAGATGATAACAGCGATGTTGATCTTGATGATGATGATCATGCTAATGGGGATGGTTATCATCATGGGGATGATGATGGTGTTGATGATGTTAATGGTGGTGATGGTGATGAAGAGGATGGTGATGGAGATGATGGTGGTGATGGTATTAATGGTGGTGATAATGGTGTGGATGATGATGGGGTGGTGAGGATGGGATGATATTGGTGATGATGATGGTATGGTGCTAGTGATGACGATGGGGATGAAGATGGTGTTGATTAAGAAGATGGTGGTGATGATGATGATGGGGATGATGAGGAATGTGATAACAGTATTGTTCATGGTAGTGATGGTGCTGCTGCTACTGCTGCTAATGGGGATGATCTCTTTTTTTTAATAATAAATTTATTTTTTATTGGTGTTCAATTTGCCAACATACAGAATAACACCCAGAGCTCATCCCGTCAAGTGCCCCCCTCAGTGTCCGTCACCCATTCACCCCCATCCCCCGCCCTCCTCCCCTTCCACCACCCCTAGTTCGTTTCTCAGGAGTCTTTCATGTTCTGTCTCCCTTTCTGATATTTCCCACTCATTTTTTCTCCCTTCCCTTCTATTCCCTTTCACTATTATTTATGTTCCCCAAATGAATGAGAACATGCAATGTTTGTCCTTCTCCGATTGAGTCATTTCACTCAGCATAATACTCTCCAGTTCCAGGGATGATGATCTCTTGATAACGATGATGGTGATATTGGTGATGATAGTGGTTAGGTACTGAGCACAGCTTCTGTGCTAGATATTGTGCCTAGATATTTCAATGCTTTGCTGTATTTAGTCCTCACAACTGTTGGAGCAGCTATTAAGATTATCTGCATGTTTAGGAAGAGGTAATTGAGGTTTAAAAAGATTAAGTAAATTGCTCAAAATCACTTTGCTAGCCAGTGTTAACGGGTGGTGATAATAGTGAAATCTGGATTTCAATGTGAGTGAGCACTTTTGCTCCATGGTTCTAATAACAACTTTGCTCACCTACCTCATTCCATGCTGTGTTGTTTTCCAAAATGTGATGTCCTTTGACAAAAGTATGTGGAATGTGGAAACAGAAGGAAGTGTGCATTCTATAGGCCAGATGAGTCTGAAGAAACTTCACAGAGATGTGCATTTAACATAAACGTTAATGATCAAGAGAAATTGGAATTGAAAACGTCATTCCCAGAAGATCCAATAGGAAATATACTACTGTTGGGGGGTCATGGTGCTAACTGGGACGTTTCAAACATATTATGGCTGAGCTGGGAAATAAAGATGGGAGGATTATTTGGGGCCAGGTAGGTATAAGCACTGAGTTCTGTGAAGAAACTTGGAGTCTATTGCGTCTTTCATTTGTTGGGTTAGGTTTGAGGTTGTGTCTAGTGCATAATAAGAATTAAAAACGCCTTGATTTATGACTTTAGACACCAACTGACCTGCTGCTCTGGTGCTCGGCTGGAAATAGCACCACACAGCTTTGCAGCGTTGCTTTGCCTACTTCTTTCTCCAGCATGAGGTGAATATTAATTGTCCTGATTTTTTTTTTGAGGCTCTCAAGCTCTCACCTCACAGTTGCTTTTGTGAGAAGTGATCTGACTGTATAAGAACATGAAGTAAGGACCATGACAGTCCAACCCCATGCAGGGAAAAGTGGCATTTCTCCAACTCAAGCAACAAAGTCTGTAGAAATTCTTCTTCTACATCCAATTACTACATCCAATTAATCCCCATAAGTAAGCTGAACACGTCCTTTCTCATTCTGTCTCAGATGACTCATTTGAGTTGCTTTGATGAATTAAAATTTTTTCCCCAAGACATGAGGATAAGAAATTCTCTACATGTGCACTATCATGTAGTAGAACAAAGTTTAGTCTGCCCTAAAAATGTTTAATTTGGCCTACTCTTTGGGTCTAGAAATGACTTACATCTCTTAAAGGATAGTTTCCAATCTTCAAAATTTTTGAATCTAACCTAAGCCAGGGCATTCTGTTACATTTGTAACTTTCAAAAATGGTTTGAGGGGAAAAAATAAAGTTTTGTATTACATGCATGGGTGCTATATTCTGGACGTTTGGGTCTGATTTGGGGTGTGGGTGTACATACTGCCATCTCAGTAACTGTTTGCTCTTCACTGTGGCTGAGGTCGAGGGCATTCTTCCTACGTGACCCCTGGGGGGGTGACCACATGCTGCCTCCTCTCAGGGTTATTCCCTCTCCGACCTGAGAGTACAGGAAGTCCTGAGAGAAAGGAGGTACTCTCATTCCTGCATCCTATATCTAGATGGTCCTGGGATGCTATACTGGGAAGGAAGACAGAAAAGAAAGGGAAGAAAGGGGACAAAGATGAGAAGAGAAGAACAAGAGAGATGACAAGATAGAAATAAGTAGGAGATGGAAGTGAGAGTGGGGGTGTGGAGGGTGTGACCTGGGACCTCCGGCAGGTTGTCTTAGTGTCTTAGAATCTCCCACTGTTTGAATTCAAAACTTACCAGGCCCCCTTACCAATTTGAATTCTTTTCTATAATTTTAAGAGTCAAAACTCCCACTATATTGTAGGACCCACTTTCCTATGGACCCAAGAGTGCCAGAGAACAATACTAATAACTAACATCCAGTCTATGCACATGAATCCCTGTGTGTGCAACACTATGCTTTTCAAAGAATGGTCACCTCTTTTCCTGTAAAAGCGTGGGCTCTAACTTCTTTCTAAAGTTCTTTCCAAATATCAATGTTCAGAGCAACTTCCAAATAGAAGTATTCCTATTCCCTCTGAGAAAATTTTAGGTGAGCAAACTGAAGATCAGAGAGGTTCTGTGACTTGCTCAGAGTCCCAGAGCTGGCGAGTGGCAGACCTGGGACCTTACCATCATATTCCTTTCATTAAAGATGATGACATTCAACCTGGGGAGGGGCATAGGAGGCCTGCCTTCATACCCCCCACCTCAGGTCTGCTTGTCCATCAAGTGTGCTGGTCCTTTCTCACAGTCAATGTGCCAGGAACTGGAATGTGAACCATGCTGTCAGAAACTGGCATTATTTAACCAAATTGTGGTAACACATCTGTGCATATTGAAAGTGTGCTCAGTGGGACTGCCTTACTGGTGTTTCCTGGACCAGACACCTTGTCTCAGGGAACAAATAGTCAAATAGAGACAGTGGCTCTGCCTCTGGACCATAATCTTGAGCCTTTCTCCACCCTCCCATTCTATAAATGGAGAAATTGAGGCCCAGAGAAATGAAAGAGCCTGACATGGTCATTCAGAGGCTACTGCCAGAGCTGAGACCACAGGTAGGAGCTGGTGGTACAAGGTAACAAGTCTCAAATGCATTTGTAAATCTACTCAGAACATTCACTAAAAATCTAGCCAATAATTGTTAAGTCACCTCCTCTTCCACATCTGGGCCATGGAAGACCAGGAAGATCTCCACAAGCTTCCTATTTGCATATTTCTACCCCTTGGTGTGGAAAGATGGCACCCAAAAGCAGGTACTTCCTGAGACTGTCACAGATCAAAAGTCAGTGGAGTTTTCTTTGTGTGTATGCTTACTGAGTAATGATCCCATGATCACCTGTAAAACGAGGTTAGTGATTCCTACCACGCAGAGTGTTTTGTAGACCACTACGATAAACGCACTTAGAAGCCAGGTGCCATCGTTCATGTATATATACATAGGTAGAAAATGTACTTACTGTGCAAAAGCTTCATCAAGATAAGAAGCGTTTGCACAGCAAAAGATACAGTCAACAAAACTAAAAGACAACCTACAGAATGGGAGGAGGTATTTGCAAATGCCCTATCAGATAAAGGGGTATTCGAGATCTATAAAGAACTTATTAAACTCAACAGCAAAGAAACAAACAATCCAATCATGAAATGGGCAAAAGACATGAAGAGAAATCTCACAGAGGAAGACATGGACATGGCCAACACGCACATGAGGAAATGCTCCGCATCACTTGCCATCAGGGAAATACAAGTCAAAACCACAATGAGATCCCACCTCACGCCAGTGAGAATGGGGAAAATTAACAAGGTAGGAAACCACAAATGCTGGAGAGGATGCGGAGAAAAGGGAACCCTCCTGCACTGTTGGTGGGAATGTGAACTGGTGCAGCCACTCTGGAAAACTGTGTGGAGGTTCCTCAAAGAGTTAAAAATAGACCTGCCCTACGACCCAGCAATTGCACTGTTGGGGATTTACCCCAAAGATTCAGATGCAGTGAAACACCAGGACACCCGCACCCCAATGTTTCTAGCAGCAATGTCCACAATAGCCAAACTGTGGAAGGAGCCTCGGTGTCCACTGACAGATGTTGGATAAAGAAGCTGTGGTCTGTGTTTACAATGGAATATTCCTCAGCCATTAGAAACGACAAATACCCATCATTTGCTTCAACGTGGAAGGCACTGGAGGGTATTATGCTGAGTAAAATAAGTCAATCGGAGAAAGACAAACATTATATGGTCTCATTCATTTGGGGAATATAAAAATAGTGAAAGGGAATAAAGGGGAAAGAAGGAAAAATGAGTGGGAAATATCAGGGAGGGAGACAGAACGTGAGAGACTCCTAACTCTGGGAAACGAACTAGGGGTGGTGGAAGGGGAGGTGGGCGGGGGGTGGGGGTGACTGGGTGACAGGCACTGAGAGGGGCACTTGATTGGATGAGCACTGGGTGTTATTCTATATGTTGGCAAATTGAACACCAATAAAAAATAAATTTGTAAAAAAAAAGAAAATGTACTTACTAAATCCCGATCTAAAACCTTTTGAGGAAGTCATAGCTGCGTTCATTTTGCAGATAAAAAGCTAAGAAATCCTTTTAGAAAATGATAATAACAAAAACAACAGTAGATTTCACTGATGGCCCTGGATGAGAACCCAGTTGGTGCCAGTGGAATGAATCATAATGAAAACAGACTAGGAACCTGATGCCCACGTACCTCTGTGTGGCGCAGTCTGCTCTGAAGGTAGAACAAGGAGACAGTCCTCGGCACCCACTGGACTCGATGACCTGCAGCAGTGAGGGGCTCTGCTTCTTGGATGTGGGGTCTGTGAGGAGAGGGACAGGGTACCCTGTGGATGACACTTAGTAGGGACAAAGGATAAGAAGTGAAGGAAGGCATGAAGGTCCTTTACCACTGCCCACCCCAGAGCCCCAGGACAGGAGAGAGAGAGGGGCAGGGACAGGGCTTTGGGGCCGGAGCCCATCTCAGAAAAATCCCCATCGTTTCCTGGAAGGTGATGGTTCAGTGACCTGGGCCTGACAAGGCCCCAAAGCAGCCTTTCTAAGGAAAAAATAGTCCACATAAGGATGCATCCTTATCCTGCTGCAGGAGGAATGAGAGGGAAGGGAGGAAGAGAAGGGCAGGGGGGAGGAAGGGAAGGGAGGAGAGAGGAGGGGAGAGGGAGGGAGGTGAGAGGAAAGGAGGGGAGAAAAGGGAAGGAGGGATGTCTGGGGGCTGGCTAGGTGCCTGTGCCCAGGGTGAGTGACCCTGGATGTTGGCATGGGGGGGGGAGCAGGGAAGGAGAGGAAGACTCAGAGATGAAAGGCACAGCTGCTCTCATCCTCTTGTCCATTCCGCTCTAATTTCAAGGTGACAATGGAACGCCTTGGAGGTGAAGGCACTTTTTCAAAGCGATCATTCTCCTTTGTATTCTGGACCATGGCCTTGGCCAGGGTGGTGGGGAGAGAAGGAGGGGTGGAAGAAGGAGCTCTCAGAAGCCACACTTGCTCCCAGGTCAGAGAATCCTTAGAGCCCATCCCAAGGGACAGTGGCCACACAGTCAGTAATAACAGGCTGTGTCCTTGGCGTGTGCCGAGAGAGCAGATCTCAGATGTCCACATGCAAACGCACAGAGGCAGCCCCAGGAGGTGATGGCCATCTTAATTAGCTTGATGGAGGTGACCATTTCACAATACGTAGGTGTATGAAAGCCTCACATTGTGCACCTGAAATAAAGACAATTTTTGTCAATCACACCTCAATAGAGCCAGAAAGAATAAGCGTAGGGTCCTGGTGGAGGGTCCACCCTCCCTCCCTCCCTTCCTAAGCTTCTCTTCTTCCTTCAGGATTCCTGCTCTTTCTCCCCCAGGCAGCCAGTCCCCTTGGATGCCAGCCCTCCACTGCACCAGTCCTAGGAAGATTCCCACAAACCCAGTATGGCTTTTTCCTTAAGAGCTGCAAGCGTGTTTGAGTAACAGTGGAGGCATTTCTGGGGATGTGTGCGTGTTAACAGGGGAGAAGGAAAGCATCTGAAGGCCAAGACAGAAGCCTTCAGGACTCGGCAAAACTCAGAAATTGCCAAGGGGAGGAGGGCGGGGGGTGGGGGTGAGGGGGTGACGGGCACTGAGGGGGGCACTTGACGGGATGAGCACAGGGTGTTATTCTGTATGTTGGTAAATTGAACACCAATAATAAAAAAAATATTAAAAAAATAAAAATAAAAAAAGAAATTGCCAAGAGCTCTTAAAACATTAATAGTCTTCTTTCTTTCTTTCTCTTTCTTTCTTTCTTTCTTTCTTTCTTTCTTTCTTTCTTTCTTTCTTCTTTCTTTCTTTCTTTCTTTTCTTCTTCTTCTTCTTCTTTCTTCTTCTTCTTTCTTCTTTCTTCTTCTCCTTCTTCTCTTCGTTCTTCTTGTTCTTCTTGTTGTTGTTCTTCTTTTTCCTCCTCCTTCTCTTCCTCCTCCTCCTCCTCCTTCACTCTTTTTTTGTTACTATTTGGTCCCCCTTTCCCCATCCAACAAAAAGGAAAAGGGAGCACCATTATCTGTCCAACATCACCTTAGTCAAACTCCACAAAAATCCCCCCAGAGGAAGTAGTAATGGCCACAGATTTGCAAGGAGGAGACATGCTCAGAAATGGGTGGTTGATGGAAGACAGGTGGACAGATGGATGATGTGGTGGGAAGGCAGCAGGGGAGGGCAGGGCTGAGCCCTGTAGCCCTTCTGGCTGGGTCCTAAACACAGGCTCTCTGCTGTATCATGATTTCTCCAAATATGCCCACTAACAAAAATCCACTGAAGCACTAATGAAGGTTCTAGATTCCAGGGTCTCTCCTCTGGGGATTCCGATTCAAGTTCGGAAGCACTACACTAAACCGCATCAGGAGAGCACTGTGCAAAACAAAATCCCGGAATCAGAGGCTGGCCCCGCAGGAAGGCCAGGGAGGGAGCAGGCCTGGAGGTTCCCTCCACAGGCCCCTCCCGGCTTTTGGTGAGCAGCAGGGGGCAGCAAAGAGCTTCCACGCTTGGGCTCCACTGAGGCCACAGTAGGATCCTGCAGGAGGGGTCACTGGGTGATGTCTGGGGGCGCAATGGGGCATCAGTGGCAGGGTCTGGGGCCAGTTGGTAGGCAGGGTGCAGATCCGGAAGGATAACCTGCGCCTTGCAGCGACAGAAGGTGGGGAAGTCCTGAACAGGTTCAGCTGGGGGAAGTGATAACTCTCCTTTGTTTCGGGAAGTTCATTTTGGCAGCAGCCAGGCAGGTTCTGGTCCTGGCAGGTGGGGGAGACTTAGAGCGTGGGTCTTCGCCTCTTACTGCACATGCGGCGTCGGGCAAGCCACCGAACCCCCAAGCCGGTGTGAAACCCCCAGTTTGATGTGTGAAGTGGGGCAAGATAGCATCCACTTCATGGGTTGTTACTAAGTCAGTTAATCCTCCTGGAGTGCCCTGTAGTGTGTCTGCCAAAAGCTTAAAGACTGGCCCAATGTTAACGATTCGTGGTGTCTTCATTGCACCTGCGGGGACATTTGTGGTCTCATTGACAGCACGTGGTGGGAGGCCAGGAGGGTGGTGGGACCATTTCCGCAGACCAGACAGGATATGAGGAGGAGCAGATGTGCTGGGAGATGAGCCTGGGCCCTGAGATCATGACCTGAGCCGCAATCAAGAGTCAGACCCTCAACCATCTGAGCCACCCTGGTGTCCCTCGGAATATATTCTTGAAAACAGCTTTACTGAGGTATAATTGATGCACAGCACGCTGTACATAGTTATTGTTACAGTTTGATGAGTTTGGACACCTGCATACACCTGTGAAGCCATCGCCACAATCAAGGTGATAAGCGTAACTGACACCTCCCAAAGTTGCTTCCTGTCCCTTTGTTTTCCCTTTTTTGTTTGTTTTTGGCATAAGTACCCTGCAGTTGAGACCCATGCACTTGACAAGTTTGTTCAAGTGCACAATACACTCTGACAGTGGGCATAGGGTTGTACTACGGATCTCTAGAATGGATTCATCTGGGATAAGGGAAACTTCAGCCCATCAAGGTTGTGGGGAGGGGAAAGACCAGAAGAAGGGAGGGGTGGTGATGAAAGCCTGCTGCTGGGAAGGTAAAGGCCTCCGTAGGTCTGGAGACAGGGATGATGTCACCCCGGGGAGGAAACCAGGCGGCCTTGCTAAGCATCGCTTCAGTATTGGGATGAATGAGGTTCGGTGATGAGTGGGGAAAAACTCAAGGTGAAGAAGAGGGCATCCTGTCGGCCTCCAGGGAGGTCAAAGGCTTGCTTATCTGGAGGATCTCAGAGCTGGGGAGTGGTGGGGAGAGAATGAGGTCAGAGGTGGGAGGGTCTCTCGTTGGGCTGTATATGCGTGTGTGCAGTTTAGACAGTTTCTTCAAGGCAGTGTTTGTGTTCCTGAATGTTTATTAGATGTCTCAAATGTATAGAAGATTACAAAAAGCAATACCATGTATTCAGTAACAAATTTTGCTGCTGATATTTGGCCGTTCTTTTTTTGTTAAGATTTTATTATATATCTATTTTATTTTAGAGAGAGGGAACAAGTAGGGGGAGAGACAGAGGGAAAGGGGGAGAGAGAATCTTAAGCAGACTCCACGTGGAGCACAGACCCTGATATGGGGCTCAATCACAACCTTGAGATCATGATCTGAGCCAAAACCAAGAGTCGGATGCTTAACCAATGGGGTTACCCAGGCACCCTGATATTTGACCATTCTGTTTCAGGTTTCTTCTTTTAAAAAAAAATTTAAAGATTTTATTTATTTATTAAAGAGAGAGAGAGCGAGCAGGAGTGGGGGGAAGGGCAGAGGGAGAGGGGGAAGCAAGCTCCCTGCTAAGCAGAAGAGCCAGATGTGGGGCTTGATCCCAGGACCCTGAGACCATGACCTGAGCTGAAGGCAGACACTGAACCGACTGAGCCACCCAAGCACCCCCTAGATTTATTCTTCTTAAAACACACACACACAAGTTGGCAGAGAGATCACAACCCTCCATGGGCCACCTTCAGAGTCCTCAGGACTTCCTACCTTTAAAGAACCATATTATCCCCAGTGGCCTACCATCCACATGGGTGTTCTTATACTGATTTTTAAATAATTGACGTGTTTAAAGTCTGTAAATGTGACCTATTAAAGTTTTGTTCTGTGACTCCTATTTTATCTCTAAGAAAGTTCATTTTATTTGAGGGAGAGCAGAATCCATCACCCCAAAATATGCCTCGTTGGCATAAGGATTATTTTAGGCTGATCATTTTTAAGAAACAGCTTCTCTGTTTTTTAAGTTACAGGAGAAGCTTTGAAAGCCGAGGGCAAGTTACCTTTTCATAAGAGACTTTTGCACGTACCGGGGAGGTCTCCATTTGTGAGAGTATCTCCCTCTACATACCAGGAAGAGGATGACCAAATCTCCGGAAACTCTTATCAAAGGAGAAGGCACAGACATACACCTGCAGGATAGCCATACCCTTCCTCACTATTTTGCCTGGAAACCTCCCATAACTGATGACCACCCCACCGCCAACATCTTTCATCTTTAGTGGAAGATGGTATTTAAGGTGGTGGCTTCAGCCATCTGGGGATTTACTGTTTCCCTGAGTCTCCCCTTTGTGGACAGGAGGTGTACATGTTATTAAACTTCTGTTTGCTTTTCTCCTATTATTGTATTTTATTACAGGGGGAGGGAGGGTGTCTTAGCCAAGAACCTAGAAGGGTGGAGGTAAAATTACTTTTCCTCCCCACATGCTCCTATTTTAGAGAGAGCTGTCTTGCATGAATATGTGTTTGTAAATCCTTTTCGTTTCCCATGTGAAGTTGCTCACTCCTTTCCTCTCCTTTAACATGTAAATATGTTGAATCTCATTGCTAGATTTTCTGAAATTGAGCCATCTTTTTCTTCTTTTTGCAGAAATATGTTTCCATTTCAAACAGTTGCTTTTAGAGGCCAATGACCTTAATGCGCTCTGATGGAGCTTTCTGTTGCAGTCGACCAATAGCCATAATTTGTAAGAGCTGCCACGTGTCTTTAGGATAAGACAACATTCCTAAATATCTAATTCTCATTTATAATTCCTCAGTGGCTCTATTTAGCTCACTGAGCTTCAGGCTCCTCTGAGTGCCTCCGTCGTGGCCTTCACATTTCATGATCCCCTTTTCAAATTTATCCCCTTATGTCTGGCTTCTGTCCCAAACCTCTCCTATCCAGCCCATCATCAGAGCTTGACAGTTGTCATCCTTAAGTGTGTCTTGAATCCAGTCCCTACTTCCTATATTGAGAAACCTTTCTTTCGCTCAGGCCTCTGAGCCTTGCACATTGGGAATCAAGAATAACTATTGTCAGGCGTAGACAGGGCTCTGTCACAGAATAGCTCGAAATCCTGGGATGGATCCCCTGCCCCATAAAATGAAGGCCAAACTCTTTAATACCACATGACCATGTTCCTGTCTGCTGGACACAATTCCCTGAAAAGAGCAGAGGACAATCTGCAGCACACACCTGTGTGCATACCTGTGGCTGCATTTTGAAGCCCCTTCTCAAAGGGAGTCCCTCCTCTGTGAAGGGAGTGTGGGTGTGTGAGCTGACTTCTACATGGGGATCAGATTGGGAAAAAGGCCATGTGTCCCCGCCATGGTGACTCAAGTCAAGTGCATGTCTGCTGGGTCTGGAATTCTCCTGAGCATATATTTTCAGGAGTGCTACATGTGTATCTAAATCCAGGTATCCCTGTGATCAAGTTGCCATCACCGCCAGGTTCCACCTGTGAAAATAGGCCCATCTGTGTCTCCTCCCCATGCTTATCGTGGTGCTGGCATCTTCTTCACATCTGGGGACCACCGAGGCCCTGCCACCCAGTCTGTCACTCCCCATCCCTCATTCCTTTGAAATTGGGAGCCCGATTTCAAGGCAATGCCTCTCACCATCACTCCCATCACCATAGAGCTGTTCAGAAATGCTGGCACCTCTCACCTGAGGCAATTCTTAGTGTCTCCCTGTGGGCACTGTCCTCCAGGACCTTTGGGAGGAGGCATGGTTACAAAGTATAGAAGCAAGTTGCATATAATAGACTCACTGAAATCTCATCTAACTGGCCCCAGGGCCTCTGGGGCTCCATCAGGGGTGCCCCTGCCCACTGACCTCTAAGGGTGTTTGCTGATGTTGAGCACAGTGCTCATTTATCTAACCAAGCACAGAGCAACTGCCACACCCAATGTATTAAACCCTCATCCTGCATGAGTGCCCCTGTCTGTTCAAGCTGCTATTGCAAAACACCACAGACTGACTGGCTCATCAACTCCAGCTCTGTTGGCTGGAAGGGGGTTGAGGGCAGCATGGGCAGGTGAGTGACTCTTCCAAGTTGCAAACTTCTCACTGTGTCCTCACACACTGGAAGGAGTAAGGGTGGTCTCTGGGCTTTTTTATGAGGGCACTAAGGACTTTCATGAAGCCTCTGAACCTGTGACCTTGGCACCTGCCAAAGGGCTCCAGATCACCTCACCATGGAGGTTAGACTTCATTATATGAATGCTGTGGGACCCAGATGCTCAGACCACAGCAGCCCCACATCACTGCATTTGGTACAATCCAGCGTTCTAGTCACCCCCGTGATCAAATGCCCCAAGAACACTCTCCTGCCTCAGACTGCATCAGCACGGAATTGTCCAGCTCTGGGTCAGACAGCATACAAGGGTGCACCTCCTCCTGCAGCTGGGCCTCCTTTTCCCCACTTTGGCCCCACCACAGTAAAGTTCTTTTTATCAGCCCAGAGGCAAAGGGTGCTGGGGGCTGTCTGGAGGACAGTTGGCATCCCCTGTGAATCCACCACTTTTTGTGAAGCCATCCAGAGTTTGTTTTGTTTTTTTGGTTTTGGGTTTTTGGTTTCTTGGTAAATGCATTTGTAGATGCAGGGAGAGGCAGCTCCTGCACACGTGACAGAGGACTGCTTTCACTGCAAGCAATGTTCAGAGGAATGAGAGCTCAGTGTTCTCAGCCTCACATGAGCCTGTGTGAATGTACCATCCCCTGGGGCGGCCCTCTCTTGTCATCCATTCTGAATCCTCTAACTAATTGAATTATCATGCAATCGTCACTCTGAATCAGTGGCCCTTACGGACTCTGGGCTTGACCTGCTGCTGTTGGGAGGTAAGGGGTTACTTTGCAATTGCCATGGAGACTTTCTGGTTTTCTACCCCACACAGTTGAGAACTCAAGGCTTTAAGTCTGTCATTTTTCTAGAAAGGCTCTCTAGGCCAGCCCAAATCTGCCAGCACTTTCAATCTTTCCAAACACCACTGTCAGCTCAGTCACCGAGTGTTCTGGTCACTTACTGCATCCGTATCTTGCCCTCCACCTGCGTGCATCATGGCAGGGGCAGAGGAAGTCCGCTGCGCACATCCCATCACCGTCCCACGGCTGCAAAGATTATACGTTCCTGTGTTAAATAAGTCATCAATGCAATCTCGCGGTGCAATTCCAGAATGGTCTGTTTCCTGGGGCCACTTCTGGTTGCAATAACTGGATTGTTCAGGGTACTGCATACCCACGAGGTGCATGAAGGTATTATGAACTATTCTCAGAGTTTTTCCAACAGAGGACAACCTCGTGCTTAGCGAAGCTGTCACATTACAGTCAAAGGTCAGCTCCTTGAGAAAAGGACTTTCTGCAGGTGTTTTAAAATCTCATCTTCCTGGGGTATAAGCAGTGCCCTTGCACGCAGCAAGAGCTCAGGTGATGTTTGATAAGGAGTGAGGAGATGACATAGGAGCCCAAGCAACAGATACAACTCCAAATCAGAATGCCACAAAACATTTTATGATCACAGATCTAGTAACTAAAGAACATTATAAAAATAAGCTTTCTTTTATTTGAGCATAAAATTGACCCCAAAGTACCCAAATGAAAAAAAAAAAAACTTGTATGAATTTTCACAAAGTAAAAATGGCCTGTGTAATCACCATCTAGGTCAAGGAGAAAAATAAAGTAATAGCAACCCCTCAAAGCCCTCAGGGGGTCCCCTCAGTCACAATACCCATCCCCAGTGGTAACCACAGCCCCGACTTCTACTACCAAAGGTGAATTTTCCTGTACTTGAAATACACATGCACACTCACACACATGCATAATGGCACAAGCACACTTTCACACACACGCACATAATGCACACGTGCACATATAATACACATGCACCTAAGCTGACATGATCCCCACACACAATACATGTGCATACAAACTAACCTAACACATATACACACATACACACATGCACACACATACACAGTGCCACATGCACACAGGCTGACACGATACACAAACACACCCACACAGACACGCAATATAGCGTGTGCCCCAGTGCGTCTGGGTTGCTTCACTCAATACGATCTTTGTGAGATTTATCTATGCCGTTGTGCATGAGAGTATTTGGTTCTTTCTCATTGTTTCATGTTCCACCGTGTGAATATTCTCCATTTATTTATTCATTTCTCCACAATAAGAACACTGTTTTGTTGTGATGGTGCCACCATGGTAAATCCCACACATGGCTTCGGTGGATGAATGCTCTCATTACCTAAGAATAGAATTTCTGGGAAATGAAGTATTCATTTGTTTCATTTTTATAGATGTTGCCAACCAGTTTTATACAGTGCTTGTGGCAATTTCTGCTCCTGCCGGTTTAACGTGAGCCTTTGAAGATGACACATTCTCACCAGCACTGAATATTGCCAGTCATTTTTACTCTAGCTTTCTGGACGTCGGAGGGCCTTTACTGGGATCTCATTGTAGTTTGGCTTCACAGGAGTAAAAAGGCTGAACACATATTCATGTATATATGTTGGCCTTTGGGATAAAATTTTTTGCTGACTGATTTTTCAGTCTCTTGCCCATTTTTCTGTTGAAGTTTTTCTTTTTCTTACTGATTTAAAAGATTTATTTATTGAAGTTTTTCTGTTGAAGTTTTTCTTTTTCTTACTGATTTAAAAGATTTATTTATTCTGGATAGGAGTCCTTCATCAGATATAATCATCTTCTCTTACTTATGGCCCACATACTTGTCTCACTGGTATGTTTTGATGAATAGAAATTCTTAATTATATCCCAGACAAATTATCTTTTCAAAAATACTTAACGATGAGTGTATGTTTTCCCTACTTAAAATATCTTTGCCTACACCTGGCATTAAGCCACTCTTCAGTGTTACCTTTTAGAATTTATAACAATATTCCTTTTACATTTAGATCTGTAATCTATCTGAAATGAATTTTATGTATACGAGGAAAAAAAGGCATCAATATTCATATCTGAAAAAATATGGATATCCAATTGATCCAGAATAATTGTTTCTTTATTGCATTTATGTGCATGTTTGTGTTAGTGAAAATTTTATTCTATTCCATCCCCGTATTTGCCTGTTTTTGACAGTACTCATTATTGTACTGTCTTAATTATTTAACTTCATATAAATTTTAATATCTGATAATGGAAAATCTCTATGTTTGCTCTACTTCTTTCACATTGTCTTGGTTGTTTTGGGGCATTTGTATTTGCATAAAAATGACTCAGATAAATGAAGCAATACCCAACCCTGTTTTGAACGTTTTTATTTATTTATTTGAGATATATACATAGAGAGAACATGAGCAGGGTGAGGAGCAGAGGGAGAAGCAGACTCCCCACTGAGCAGGGAGCCCAGTGCAGGGCTCAATCCTGGGACTCCAGGATCATGACCTGAGCCAAAGCCACACAGGTGCACCATCCAATCCAGTTTTGAATTTACCTCATTTTAATTTTGTTTTTTTCTATGATTTTTGTCTCCCAAGTCTAATATTCTGGGTAGATTATCTATGCCAACCACCCCCTCAACACACACACACACACACACCCACACACACACATCCAGTGCATTGTACTTTCTGATACATGTGCCCTTTTGTGGTCTCTTTTCACATTGACCTTTGTCCTGGCTTGGTCATGTGACTAACTTTTGGCTCATGAAACACTAGCAAACATCATGGGAACTGAGGCTTGGTCTTAAAGAACACTCACTTTTGAATGCTTCCTTTCAGATCCTAGACTTCATGCTGTGAGAAACTCAACCTAGCTCCCTGGAGAGGCTACAGAGAGAATCAAAGACCTGACTGAGGTCCCAGCCAACAACCAGCACTAACTGGCCACCTAGCCTTCCAGAAAATGGATCCTCCAGCCCTCTCTGAGCTTCTCTAGCTGGAGCCATGTGCCCAATTGCAGGATCTTGAGATAATAAACTATTTGGGTTAGATTAAACCTCTAAATTTGGGGGGAGTTTTCTATACATTCATGGAATGTATGTCTATATATAACATATGTGTGTACACATGTATATATTTGAGATGGCTTATTACACATCCACAGAATTGTGAAATGAAGTCTATATATAGATATATAGATATGTACGTCTACAATTCTAGTGATTCTTGGAGGGAATGTTGGTCTAACGCTTTTGCAGTTCAGTAAGAGAGGTGAAAATGTAATTGAAGAACAATTTTCCATAGCGGATGGCATAGAAGAATGATATGGTGGAAGCATCCTGAATAATTGGACACCAAGCCTCATTGATCCAAACCATTCAATAAAGACAGGGCAGGCTAGATCATATAAAATGCATTACGGTAATTGTAGTTTTGCTGATAATACAAGGATTGTGATTGTTCTCATGTGCTTATATGGCTGGTGGGTAACAAGCCCTTGGAGAAATTGAACTGAAAATTGTGTTAATATATGTTATATATCATGTTTCTTATTTCCTATAATGGAAAGAGAACCTAGGGGAATGTATGCAGATGATATTATAAATAAATTACGTTTTTAAGATGATTATACCCTGAATCGACGTATTTACATTTTAGAAATATTTTTCAGGAACATAACAGGTCATTGTGTTCCAGCTAAGTAGTCTTTTTTCTACACCTTCTCTGATATTCCTAGTACAATATGGTGAGGATCCTTGAATGGATCTCAGATGGTTCAGGTGTGCCATCAGCCATTTGAGACTAATAGCCATTAAAATGCTGATGTTTGCAAATTATAGACTTTACAAATAACTTAGAGCAATTCAAGTTTATCTTTGTAAAATTCTACTTGATTGTGTTTTGATGTCCCCTTAAAATCCTGTGCTGTACATTTTCTGCCTACCACTTCTCCCGCCCTGCACACTCCCCCTTTCCCACCTGGCTCTAGCTCACAGATGCTGACCTAAACAGAATGCACCAACAGGCTCCCCTGCCCTCTATTCCTGGAACAGATTTGGCTGGGGAGCATTGTCAAGAGATCTGAGGGGGGAAAGTGATAAAAATCAGTTTTTATTCTTTTAACTCTCTTCCTGTGAGATTTCTGCAGGTTGACCATGTAGCCTGGCTCATAGTCGCACCTCCTCCTAGATGATGCTCTCCATACAGCTTACCTTCTCTGTCCAGTAACTGTCCCCACAACAACCCTGCATGCCTAGGGATGGCTCACCACTCTTAACTAGCTTCACAGTGTGGACTTTCCCTCCTGCCCCCCCACCCCCCATCCTGTCCACAGAATGAAATAGTTCCCTTTGCAAATTGTTCTCATGTAAATTTCCCTTGTATATATGGATGTCATCTCTTTCCTGCCAGGATGTTAAGGAAATTGAGATGATTTACCGTTTAGAATAGTTTATTGTAAAATCTGTTTTTTTTTTTTTGAAAGGGCAAGTTTTTTTTTTTTAGTACAATTTTTATTTATTTATTTATTTATTTTTTAATTAATTTTTATTGGTGTTCAATTTACCAACATACAGAAAAACACCCAGTGCTCATCCCGTCAAGTGTCCACCTCAGTGAAAGGGCAAGTTTTTGAGTGAATAAATAAATGCACAAGTTGAGGAGGAATGCTAACAGCGCCCTGCACCACCAGGCCTCATCCAGGCTGGACAGCCGTGAATGCGTTTGCACCTCCCACTACAGTTGCACAAGTGGTAGCGACCTGTTGGCTGAGGACACCGGCTGGTTCTGGCGGATGGAGAAAAGGGTGTCACCGTAGGGACACAAGCGTGGCCTTCAGTTCAGGTTATGATCTCAGGGTCTTGGGATGGAGCCCCACATCGGGCTTCCTGCTCATTGGGGAGTCAGCTTCTCTCTCCCTCTCCCTCTGCCTCTCCCCACTACTCATTCTCTTTCTCAAATAAATAAATAAAATCTTTTAAAAAATTAAAACATGAAAAATAAAATTAAAGTTCAGCCACTGAATCGAGTCCAACACAGCTTTTTAGAAGTAATAAATGATAATAATGGCATCTGTCCGTTATAAGAAATAGTGACTCCTAGAACTTCTGGGTGTCCACACTGGGAAGAGCTTGTGTGACCGCACATGTCCTTTCTTTGTATGGGAAAACTAAGGTCCAGGAAGTGGGCATCACTTTCCCAGATGATGGTGTGAGAAGGTCTAAGTGCTACCGCAGCAGGCTGAAGGCTTCGTGTTGAAGAGAATCATGCCCTGAGAATCTGGCATTTGCATTTTGACCTGCTTACCCACCAAGTAAACACCACACACCAAATGCACGGAAGCTCTGTAGAAATGAATGAGACAGATGTTGCTCCTGACCTCATGTGGCCTCCATCCTTAGGGGAAATCAGAAAATTAAAAGTAAGCCAAATAATTGTGATTCGTCTTTACTGCTATGCATGAGACTAGTAAGGACTAGCAGGGAAACCTACTTTGGGAAGCAGTCAGGGAACACCTTTCTGCAGAGGTGACGTTTATGTCCATACCCAAATGGTCCATTGATGTCACTACTCAAATGTTCTTACTGAGTGCCTACTGTGTACCAAGCACTGTGCTGTGTGTCCTTAATGAGTAAAACCTGCTATGGTATCTCAGTGGAAGAAATGATCAGTTTCAAAAAGAAGTTACTGGGGTGCCTGGGTGGCTCAGTCAGTGAAGTGTCTGCCTTCGGCTCAGGTCATGATCTCAGGATGGAGCCCCAAGTCAGGCTCTCTGCTCAGCGGGGAGTCTGCTTTTCTCTCTCCTTATGTCACTTCCCCCACTTGCTCTGCTTTCTCTCTCTTTCTCAAATAAATAAATAAAATCTTAAGAAAATAAATAAAAACTGAAGTTAGGGAATGACCTGGGTTATGAAGACAGCCAACATGATGCACTCAGAATCCACAATGGGGTGGCTGTGCAGTGGGAGAGGGCAGGGTCCCCTGACAAAGTGGTGCTCACAGTGGGACAGCAATCAATGGACAGAATAGGAAAGAAAGAGCATTCTGGGGCCCAAAACAAAAACAGAGCAAAAGCACACAGGTGTGCCAAGGTCATGCAGGAGACACATAGAAGTGTTTAAGGATGGAAAAGTCAAGGTGCTACAAGCCCAGAGCAAGAGAGGGAAGCAGGGAAGCAGTGACACAGGGATTTCTAGGTTCTGGTGAGAATTTTTGCTGTTACCCTTAAAGCACTGGAAAGTACTAAACAGCATTAGGCATGTGTATGTCATGTGAGCATCTGTATATATGTTTCTGTGTGTGTGCGTGTGTGTGTGTGCACCCAGATACAGAGTTTACTCTGCCCAGAGCATGTGTGAAAGAGGACACACATTACAGACTGTGGTGGGGGGGGAATGTGGCTAGGCAGTCAGAACAATGTGTGCAAAGGCCCTGAGATCAGAAGAGCTTTGTGTATTTCTTCGAGGAATTGCTAGAAGACCAATGTGTCAGAGCATGATGAATGGGGTAAAGGGGGTTTCTAGATGAGGCTAGGGATTGGACAGTGACCAGGCCATACTGAGCCTAGGGCCATGGGAAGAAGCCCTTCTGATAAGCACCAGGGGGCACTGATCAAGTCTCACGGTCATTACTCTCTAGCCATGTGACAGTGGACCAATGCCCGGTCTTCTCAGGGCCTCGGTATCCTCCTCTATGAAACTGGGCAGGCGTGGCCACCATGGCAGAGCCACCCAGAGGGATGAAACAAGGTGCTGTCTGCCAAGTGTCACCATTGAGCTAAGTCTGTGACTGCCATATGTACAGGCATCAGAATTGTCCAGGAGCTTGTTGACAATACAGACCCCATCCTGGTTCAAACTCAGGTCTATCGACCTTGATTTTGCAGGATTAGGCCTGGGAGCCTGTATTTTCAAACAAGCACACTGAGTGACTGGCGTTTGGAAGCCATTTGACAAGACACTCTTCAAGGGCCCTTAAACACCAAAAGGTCCATAAACCAGTGCCCGTAACTCTGGCTCTGGAACCTGCATAGATGTGACCTCTGGAAGTCCCCTCTGCTGCCAGTTTTCTACCTCAGCTTTGTGAGAGCCTCTGCAGATTACATGGGACGGCTTCTCTCCCTCCCCTTGCTTCCTAATCTAATTATCACAGCAACCAGATGTGACAGGCTCCTGCTCAGGCCCATTTAAACATCTCCAAGGACACTATTCAGGACCCAGGCCTTTTTATCATTTGCCAGGCCCTGACCCTAGAAGCCTGGAAGGTCTCCTTATGCTAATTAGCAATGAAATGTCTTTCTGCCAGAATAATCTGATTACTGGGCCCCAGAGCAGCTGTAGACTGTCACAATCAAACCCACATTGAGAGGGCACCTTACGGGGGCGGGGAGGGGGTTCAGCCCACTGGAATGGTATGCCCTCTTCTTCCATGGCTCTGTTTCCAAACACTTCTGTGTGTCTACTCTCATTGTATTTTTGAAAATGTAATGAATATAAAGGTGTCTTTGTTCAGAAAATTAAATGCACACATGCAAATTGATTTACCCATTTCCAATGCTCGTGGGCCAACTCAATCCACGGATGGCTCTTGCCCCACTTTACCTCGTCTGGTGGCTGACATGAGCCTGTCCACCCCTGGTAACTCACCGTGCACAGGTTATTATGTTGCTTCTGGACCTTTCCTTGTAGTGTGCTTTTCTTTCTAAGCATGTGGGATTATACTATAGATGTTGTTCCTCATCCATTTAATAAACAGACACTTATAGGAAAAACACCCAGAACTTGAGATGGAAGACCTGAGCTCACCAACCTTCTAAAGTTGGAAAAATTCCTCTTTGAGATCCAGCATCCTGCCGATTGCCTGGTGAGATTGGGTGATATACCAGAGCGCTCCCCCCAGCAATGAAAGTAGTTTATAGAAACGACCTGTGCCGTCGTGCAGGGCTGACCACTCCCATGATGTTGATGGGATGACGGTGGTTGATATTTGTTGGGTACATACTTACTATATTCCATACATTGTCCTACTGGCTTAAAATGCATTAATTAATATGATCTCAAAATAACCCTGGAAGGTAGGTAAAAACCCAAGGATTATTTTGTAAATCATCTGGTAGAAAACCCTAGATAGAAATGGCATGACATTTTTATGGTTTTCATTTACTTCCTTGTTATGAATATTCATGTCTCCCTGCAAAAATAGTAATGAGTTTTATTAGGGTCCTGTCCTTGACCTTTTTTGGGCATTTCATAATATTAGAAACATGCATTGTATTATATTAGACTTCTAAAACTTGAAAACATTCTGAATTGTGAAACATATCTGGGCCCAAAGATTTGCACTTTCTGATGCAGATTTGTTGACCTCAGGCGAGAGCCCCTCTTGCTTATCATGTCTTCTTCCAGCGCAGCTGTGCTTCATCCCAGTGTTTTCTTAACAAACATATTGCTCTATTCAGACTCCAGGAACAAGTAATCATTAAGATTTTTTAATACACTTTTGGGTAAGGTGTCTGTCAGGGCTGGCACTGCCTTTAGGAAGCTGAATTACATTCGGAGAGCTGAACTGAAATCCCTACAAAGGAGGGAATATTTACAGAAGTACGGGAAGCATTAAGACAACTGGTACAGGATGCTGAGTCACCGCCAGACAAGCAAACCTGGGGTGCAGCTCTCCCCGCCAACACCATGCAAGGATGAGGATGGGACAGAGACTGATGAGACCCCAGAAGGGGCTGGAGTGGGGGAGGTTCTATGGCCAAAGTCAAATGACAGTCAGAGGGCAAGAAAGTTAGCAGGTACTCTTCTTAGGATCTGGCCTCACAAAGTGCAGTGAATGGCAGAGAAGAGTGGACAGTGGATCTTTGCGTGGAGAATAATCAGTGCATTCGAGGTCAAGGTCCCTCATGAGCTACCAACTGGTGTTGGGTGGTGGTTAGGTTTGTGAGATCTGAACAGAAGGGCTTGTGTATCGGTCAGCTCAGGCTGCTGTAACAAAATGCAGCAGGCTGGGTGGGAGCTCTCCTCTTGGCTTGCAGATGGCTGCTTTCTCTTGATGCCCTCAGATGGCAGATAGAGCTTTCATGTCTCCTCTTTTTATACAGACACTAATCTCATCAGGGGAGCTCCACCCTCATGACTCCATAATACCTAATTACCTCCTGGAGGCCCCACACTGGGGGATGGAACTTCAACATATGAATGAGAGAGGGTAGGGACACAGTTCAGTCCCCAGCACCTCCGCTGAACTTGAAATTCCCTTATGGCATTCATCAATTCAGCCATTTATTTAGAAATGTTTTGTTTTGGGGAATTTGTAATTGTTTCCATCTTATTTTTCTTTATTTCCTTCTCTGAAGCAGCATTCACAATGGGGCCCACGTGTGTTAATCCCTGAATCATAGCAATGAATCATCTTATGAATGAGGCAGCTGAACCATTGCACTAAATCATTGAATCAAGACTGAGAAAATTGTTCCTATGAAGATAGTGTTATATGATAGTATTATTCTTTTTATGAACTTTCTGAGATAGAAGTGAAACCATAAAACTGTCCTGGCATAAGACCCCCTCAAGGAGTTGTCCTCTGTAAATCTGTGAGCCCCTTCTTTGAAGAACATCTGCTGGTTGGAAATACTAACTGGGGAGTTGTATCTTTTGGCATCATGGGGGTTTGGAAAATGGTTCGGGGTAGAATCTGGAAAGGAAGGGATGCCCAAAAGGGCAGTGTCCATGGGGTAGGAGAAGGCAGGAAAGAGAAGGAAAGAAGCATAAAGACAATAAACCAGCTTTGGCAGAGACATGAGCAGGAAGGGAGTTTGGGGAAGTTAGTCCATTTTGTGAGTTGTGTATTATGTGTGTGGGATGCAATATAAACCCTGCTCAACTTGGAAGCTTTAGGAAAGTCTACTGTGCTCAGAGGCTTCAGTGTAAATGGATTATTTCAAGGAGTCCAAGTTCTGCTCTAGTTTAGCAGGGAATAAAAACTGGTCCAGCACATGTCAGCAAGAGAACAAAAGGACACCTATATAGCCTCTGTTTTATGGAAGAGCACCCTGGATTTGGTAAGTCATTGTCTAAAGTTACATTATTTGTAAGTGATAGAGTTTAAGGTTGAATTTTGATCTGTCTGACCTCAATGATTGAATTCTTTACACTCCTTTACAGAAGAAGTTAAAGTAGTCGAAAAGAGATAATTGCTATAAGGTGATAAAATAGGTGAATCATACAAAAATGCTTTCCTTGAAGAGTTATATGATAACCATCCCATTCCTGCTCAAACACCGAAGGTGACACAAAGCTCATTTCCCCTCCCATGGAGCCTGTTTAATTTTTGAAATTCCTTGGGGTAGAATTAATCCTGTAAAATAAAAAGAAATATCACTTTCAATGTTTGAAACTGAATCTCTTATTGGTAATTCAAAATCTTGTGGTAGCATCAAAGAAGTATTTTTTTCCCAAACTATCAGAAAGTCTTTCCAACTCTGAGACAGGAAGTCACAGCCACAATGACCCTTTTGTCCTCAGAGCTAAGCAACCACAATGTCGTGAAGAAATACCTGTATGATACCAATTCCAAGTTCCTTCTCCAAAGGTTGACTAATCCAGTCAGTGATCAGCATTTAGAGAATGGAAGCATTATTTGAAACAAGCACATTTTTAAAAACCGATGTGTTTGCGCAGGATATGAATTGCCAACAACGTGCCGTCTGCCGAGCCAGAGACATGCTGGGAGGGACCTGAGGAAGAACCTGAGATGCCAGCTTTTGGAACAATGAGGTGAAAACTGCCATCTGGTAAGAGAGAGAGAGCACCTGGGAGGTGCCTGGAGAAAGTGCTCATCTGCACAGAAGAACATGGGTCTGGTTCCCACACAATTAAGAGAGAAGACAAATCAAGTAGGAAGTCTGTCCCTAGGAAGGAAGTCGGCGGCCGGTGGGAGGGAGATGGCAATGCCCAGTGTGGTGTGGGGATTCCAGGGCTGGGGACATTGGTTGGCATGTCTTGCCAGGGAGGAATGACTAGAGGCATCATCACCATCTTTTTTATTTCCTGGCTCTGGTCCCTTCCTTGCTAAGGTCCCAAGTCATACTGAATCATTGTCAAAGTGCCCTCAGGTCCCCTGACAAGGAGCATAAGGAAAGGCTATGGCCAAGGACCAAGGGGCAGACAGAAAAAGAACCAGTGACAAATTTCAAGAGGATTCAGCCAAAGAACCAGATGGCACAACATAGACTATAGGACAGGCTGTGAGTGGTTCAAGGTTCCAAAGAGGAATGAGAGCAATGGGCCACTGAAATGATAGCATTAAGGGCAATGGGGCTAGTGTGGCAATTTGATTACGGAGTCGAGTGAAAGTTGTAGATTTTCAAATATTCTCGGGAACATTGACGTATATTTCAGATATTTGCAGAGGACACAAACTACACTCTGGAAAGTGCCTCCAATTTTTCTCTTTGGTATCGTTAAAACATTATCTGTCACATAGGCAATGGCAAACATGCAATACCTAGTGATAAACTGAGACACACTATTTGAAAACAAAAGTTTAAAAATGAATAGAGAGCTGTACTGTGTTCCTGGAGAGGCTCACTTAATTTTGTGAAAATTATGACTTGTCTAAAGATAATTTATAGCTTGAATGTGGTGCTACCTAAATTTTACTATGATGTTATGCTAGTTGGCAAAGTGATTCTGAAGAAAATCTGAAAAAATAGACACAGGGTAATATCCAAGGCCACTGGAGGGGGTTCTAACCTGCCAGATAGCACATTTACTATAAACCTAAGATAATTGAAGTCCTGTGGTGCTGGTATAGGAGAGGGAAAATGTAATTGAAAGAGACATCGTGTATTATTTAAACTTTAATCTGTGGAAGGGCAGTGGTTCAAATTTGAAGTTAGAATGATTGTTTGATTATTTCTTAAATAGTATTTTAAAATTTGGCCTCGGGAAAAATTGTATACTCATGTAACATATAAAATTAATTGCAGAGCGAGTAAAGCTTTGAGTATGAATGGTGTAGTAATAACAAGAAAGTAGAGATCTAAATGAAAACTGGTTTAAGTAAAATTTATAAGAATAAAATAGATGTTAGGGGCAAATGGGTGGCTCAGTTGATTAAGCATCAGACTCTTGATTTCGGCTCAGGTCATGTTCTCAGGGTCATAACATGGAGCCCCATGTCAGGCTCTATGCTCTCTGCAGTCTGCTTCTCCCTCCCCCACTGCTCCTCCCCCTGCTCCTGCTCATTCTCTCTCTCTCTCTCAAGTAAATTAATTAAATCTTTTTTTAAAAGGATAAAATAGATGTTTAAAAATCACAAAGAGAAAGTGGACAGAGGGGCACCTGGGTGGCTCAGTCAGTTAAGCGTCTGCCTTTGGCTCAGGTCATGATCCCGGGGTCCTGGGATGGAGCCTCCCTGAGCAGGGAATCTGCCTCTTCTTCTCCCTCTGCCCCTCCGCCTGCCCATGTGAACACTCTTCCTCTCTCTCTCTCTCTCTCTCTGCCTCTCTCTCTCTCTCCCTCCCTCCCTCCCTCCTTCCCTCCCTCTCATAAACGAATATAATTTTTTAAAAATCTGGACAGATTTACAAAATTAAATATTATTCATATATCTATATACATGATACCCAAGCATACTTATAGGATATGAAAAAAAAATCCCTTAAGTGGTCATGAACAATCACAGAGGTAAAACATTTAATTGAAAAAAATCATGAACAAGAGAATGTCTTTATTTCATGTCCAATAAGCACAGTTAATGATATATCAAGATATGAGTATTGGATATTGAAGATCTTGAATTCACAAGTTTGAATTCAACATTTAAACTGCATGTTTGAATTTCCTACTTTGTCTCATTATGAGAAGCTTTTCTTAAAAATCCATTTAGTCAAACCAGAGATCAAAAGACAATCACCTAGTTAACACAAAGGAACATCTACTTCATAAATGCAGAGCTAAAAACAAAGGCACTTTTTTTTAAGATTTTGTTTATTTATTCATGAGGGATACACAGATAGAGGCAGAGACATAGGCAGAGGAAGCAGCAGGCTTCCTGCAGGGATCCTGATGTGGGACTCAATTGCAGGATCCTGGGATCACAACCTGAGCCAAAGGTGAACATTCAACTACTGAGTTACCCCGGTGCCCCACATTTGATTTTTTAATTGTTTTTTATTTCCTGGAAAATCTAAGTCATGAAGTATGTTTATTTTATGTCTCAGAATTGATGTTTCTGTAAGTATGGTCTGCTCAACTTGTCCAAGATCTTGGCATTCTATATGTGAAGGTGTGTGCATGTGTGTGCAGGTGCAAATATATTGCAAAAAATTTTAAAGACGATTTAAGCATCCTGGATCACTTTACATTCATGAACAGTTGCACATTGTTAGCCCCAGATACAGGGTTGTGTTTATGATGCTACCATTATGAAATGTCCAGTTACGTTAATTTAATTCTTTCAGGTTAATGAGAAAATAAAATGAGATAGTTCAATATATAAGTGATGTGTTTGTGTTTCTGGTTAAGTAAGGGGGAACCTGTATCATGGTAATTGCATCATCAGTGTGTGTGTGTGTGTGTGTGTGTGTGTTTTCTATATTAGGAATGAGAAAAGTGGTGAGGAAAGCACCTAGCACAAAGAAGTAAACCATGTCAAAATCTAAATAACCCTCCTGGTTAGAGATCATTGCTATGTTCATGTCATTTCAAGCAGGCTTTTCTTTTATTTTAGCAAAAACAATTTTTACTATCTAATCAATGTGGATTATTTAAATTTTATTTGCTTTATGGCTTTATTAATGTTCCTGTTACAAATTTTATTTGACTTTCTAGTTGACTCAGAAAGTTTCTGCTTAATCTTCTGCACAAAGTAAAATAGAGCTTTCAGATTTCCTGTCTCTTTGGAATATAATGCATTGGAATAACTGCTGGATTATATCTCAGGATACCTGGGGGGAGACCCCATGCCCTGGCTGCTCTCTCAGGTCAGTTCTTCCACTTTAGAGATCTTAGTTTCTACATATAAAAAAGTGAGAGGTTCGTGTATGAAGTGTGGTTCTCAGATCTGATGGAGTATAAGTATCATGGAGGGAGCTTGAAGAACATGCACCTCTGTGGTCTCCAGCTTCAGAGAATATAGAGGAGCAGTTTGGTGCTCCCAGAGGCACTGCTTTTGAACCAGCACTCCAGGCCTATCAGCTGTAGGTGTATCTGGTCCTCAGGCCACAGTTATTATGCTGGACGCACGTCAGAATCACCTTGGGAGCTTTGAAAGTGATGTCTAAGCCCTCATCTAGAGCAGTGTAGACTTGCCAGGGCACAGATTTTGTTTGAAAAGCTCCCTCAGTGAGTCGGGGCAGTCAGGATGGACAACCACTGCTGTTCATAGATGTGTTAGATTCTTTACAGTTTGAACCTATCACTTAAACAGGTAGGCCTTGGTCAACTAATATGGCAGAAAAGACAGATCCCTGTGCTGGTGGTGCCAGACCCCATGTGACAGAATGATGAGTGGTAGGAAGGAGATGCAAGGGTGGATAGGAAGTTGAGTCCTTTACCATCATTCAGGTCACCTCAGTGAATCCTGAGTTGGAATAATTTTCTTATCATGTGTAACAGCTGAGGGAAACATTTCCACGGAAGTAACATGATTTATTCCAGGTCTTACAGGTTGCAAGAAGCAGAACAAGGATTTGAACCTACATTGGTTGGACCCAAAGCCCACCAACTGCATTCTACTGCCAATCAGAAGGCAGGTGGGAGGTTCCCTCACTATTTCTGGTTCACCTGGTGCATAATCCTAGAGGATAAATTATGTTTCCTCTAATGTCTCTGGGATGGGAAAACAAAACACACAATGAAACAAAGTAAAAACAAGATCATCTAATTGACTAAAGATATTTTGCATTTATATAAAATCATGATCATTTTAATGGCCATATAATCCTGCTTTATTGCTCGATCTCCACAGATTTGGGGTAGCTCCATGGAAGAACCTACATTCCATTTACTTGTGAGGCATATCCCTGTGCCAGAACCATGAGGATTGCCATGTTTCATGCAGTTGTATGGACCTGCCACACGTCTACAAAGACCCAAAGATGTGTTACTTAGAAAACCATTCCCTAGCATGTAGATCTTGGAAAATCTGAGAAAGTACATAGGTGAGTCAGACCACAGGATTCTGGGAATTTCTCAGTTAGGCACTGTTGGGAAATGTCTCGCCTACATACACTGCAAGTGAGCAGTGGCTTCCCTGGATCTGCCCTGGACTGCCTGTGTGTCTATGTGCGGGTGTGGGAGAGCTTGTGCATGTATATGTGGAGTATGTGTGTGTGTGTGTGTGTGTGTGTGTGTGTTCATTTCGACCATACTAGATATATTACCTGATCAATTTTCACACTAAATTCTAACCGGTGTGCCTTAGTCTTGTAGCCGAAACTCTGCTCATGGACCTGTCAGGTGCCAGACAGGATCACCTAAGCTCCTCAAAGCTTCCAGGGAGCCACAGACACTTCTGCTTGGGCTTCGGGGTGTACAATATAACACAGTATACATAGCTGTTTGGGCAACAATTGATACATCTGGGTCTACACAATAGCACCATATGCATTAGTCCCAAATTTGCATAAAATGGTTGGGGAGACTGTAATAAAGATGTTCAGTGGTCATCTCTGTGTGCTTGGATTTCAATCGTTGATTGTCTTCTTCCCTCTCTTTCTCTTCCTCTTGTTCCTCCTCCTCCTTTACTTTCTTTGCTGACCTAGATTTTAACTATTAGCTGCTGTGACCGTGTACACCTGTCTCACTCCTACTTATTTTCCAGAACTCCACATTTCTTCCAGGAGGCTTTCCCAGAGATCCCAAAGTAAGGTTTTCTTTCTGCTCTGTCCTCCCATTGTCCCCCAGACCCCAGACCTCCTTACCTGATTTACAGTACTTCACTGCTAATTGTCTGTTTATCCCAATAGAGTATAAGTTCCTTGAGGACAGAGACTCTGCGATCATCCCATTGCCTGTTCAGTGTGTAACCTTGTCTGATACCTATTTGTTGAACTAGTGTCTATCCAACAAGGAAGCTACAACACAGAACATCTCCGGCCAAGGCTGTATTATGCTGTTGTGTGATAGAAGGAACATTAATAGTCGTGACTCTGGTCCAAATCATAGATCTACAATTACCATTTTTGTGAACAAGGGCTATTTAATCACTTTGTGTGGCAGTTTCTTTACCTGTGAAGCTGAGGATGCTGATATATACTAGACAGGATGTGTGTAAGTAGTAAATGAGATGTGTACCCTCCTTCTCAAGCTAAGAAGTGAGGCATGGTTCAGTGGAAAATGTGAGGAGACAAATTATATGTGCCCAATATAAAAACTATATTATTTGTAAGCTGGATATCTGTCCTCTCAGCTGGCCACAAAATGCTTACTGAAACAATTGTGGTGCCACGGAAGAACACAGACACTTAGATGGTAGTTCTTCTTCTAAGTAGAAAGAGTTTTGAAAGGAGCATTTCCTTCCAGATGAATCTAATCTTCTCTGATAGGGGGATGGTGCTCAGAGATGAAGATCATGATAGGTGTTATACATCTTGACTTGAGTAAAGTTATCAGTTCTTCCTTGCATGACACATCTATTCACATTAAAAACATATTCTAAATGACAACTTCCAGGTACATACCAAGTCATGTTTTCTGGGATTATATTTTATAGATGAAAGCTGTCTACTCTGAGTACAAGGAAGGATTTTCTAAAAGGAGGGACTGAAAAGTTAGAATTCAGAACATCAAAGGTCTAACTTGACCCCTCTCACTGGCTTGGCTCTTGTAGCATGTCAATGCTCCCTCCAGGACTCCAGCTAAACTTCCTATGCTAGAGACACAATGTCTCCATAGCAGCAGCAGCAGGAAAATAGGCTTCTGACTTGAATGACCTCTGAGTATATCTCTAAGCACAGTAGCAGTAGGAAAATACTTAAAAGATCATAATGGTTTCCATTTGCAGAGTCACAGAAAGAGGGTAATGCCAGGCATTGTATTAAACCCCCTACTTTTCTATTTTTTTTTATTTTTTATTTTTTTAATTTTTATTTATTTATGATGGTCACACAGAGAGAGAGAGAGGCAGAGACACAGGCAGAGGGAGAAGCAGGCTCCATGCACCGGGAGCCCGACGTGGGACTCGATCCCGGGTTTCCAGGATCGCGCCCTGGGCCAAAGGCAGGCGCCAAACCGCTGCGCCACCCAGGGATCCCCCCTACTTTTCTACAACCAACTGCTGCTGCTTTTGTTGGGACTGGTTTAGTGGACAAGTGTCTGTTTCTAGGAACAATGCAATAGTGTCTCAACCACCTCATGCATAACCAAGGTTCAAATTCCTAATGTCAACCACGACTTCTCCTTATATATTGTATGTAATTTCTGGTTGCTTCATCTTCATTCCCAATGGACATTACCACTCAACCACATTACTGGGGGATTATCCTCATTAGTATCTCCCTGCTATTTTGGCCAATATTCTGCTTTCAGGCTAGTTTTTACAGTTGTGATCACATTATTCTTCTATGGAATAGAGTTTCTGTAGTTCTCTACTGCCCCTGAAGGAGTCCATAGTGCTCTATATGCCCTTTTATGATCTGGCTCAAATCTACCCTCTTGTTCTCTGGGTAAATCACTCATCAGCCTACAGTCATTTCCTTAAAAATTCATGAACACTGGTTCTTTGGTGCCTCTGTAAGCACTATTTCCTCTACCCTGAATGCTTACACTTTCCATATTTACGCTTTCCCCCAAAAATATGACTAGGAGACAAGCCAAGTGCTCCTTTTTTATAAAAGCCTTCTCTGCCTCTCCAAGTTGGAAAAAATCTCCTCATTGGAACTTTAAAAATTCAGGTTCTCAGATTGGGTGAGTCCTCTCAGCTTTATAGGCTTCAAGCTCTCATGTTTGAAAATGATGGGAAAAAACAGTGATTTCTTTGCAGGATTGTTGGATAAATCACACTTATGAAAATAAATGAAGTGTTATTTATAACATTTATGAAAGCATAAAGAGCAATATCGTCCCTGAGTAGCTCCCACCCTGCAGAGCACAGCAGAAGTCTATGTAATAAACATTTTTGCTTTCATATCTCCAGTTGGCTCCCCTTTAAGGATGTGACACTTTGCCCAGGCCTCATAGAGGACAATTTATAACTGCAGAAGGAAGATATGGAGGCATTTTAGAGCAGGAAAATGTATCAACTGTTAAGCAAGAGAACTTCATTATTTTAGGCAAATTCAGTGTCCCAAATCTTCCTTTAATATGAGTGCAGACCCAAATTTGAAACGCAATGTAAGGAGTTAAAGGTCAAAACTGCTTTATCATTCCTTTTTTCTTTAAAGCAAATCCTGATTAAGTAAATCCTTGAATAATTCAAAGCTATAATTCATCAATGGGTCTTTAGTGTGATGGAAAAGGTTGATTTTAAGATTGTTGAATTTGTAAGACATAACATAATGAATAGGCAAGCAGAGGTGAAAAATGTGTCCCTCTTTACCCTAAATGAGCCTAGATATTTTTTCTTAGCTCAGATTTACAAGCATTTATGTTTCCATTACAATTTTTACTACCCTATTAGGAGACAATCATTCATGATGGAGAATTTGAGTGACAATTATGGAATCTCTGCAGGTCCACCAATATCTCATAGTCCCAAGTGTCTTTGATGAGCTCATGAGCTCACTTCCTGAAGTCATTGATAAATATTTTAAATGCAACCTTGACGATAGCCTTGGAATTTCCTGGAAACGTTCTCTGATGAGTTCCCACGAATGAGGCAAGTGAGTAATGTACTCCTAATCTTTGTCCTGGGTAGCAATAGCAAGAGTGTAAGGCAAGAAATGATAGGCATTGTAAGGTAGAGGAACTTGTATAGGGAAGGGTCTGGAGGAAGAAATGCACATGGTATGTTTAGAAGAAAATCCCTTGACAATTTTCTTTTCATAGCATATTGATTTTTTTCATTAATTAATACAATATGAAGTAGAGCTCAGAGAATCCCTCGGTCTTATTTCCCCTTGTCTGTAATTCACACCAAGGCCTAAAGGTCTCCACTAAAGTTAATCATATTAAACCCTCAAAAGCCAAACCATTGAGAGGTCAGTTTTAGGGGGATACCATATCATAGGACAAGTACTCAAGTGAACACCATCCAAGAGAGATGCGTTATTCCCTAAGCTTATAAGTCAGAAGTGGGTCTCACTGGGCTAAGATCAAGATGTCAGCAGGTTGTGCTCCCTCTGGGGACCCTGGGGGGGGTCCACGCCCCTCCCTTTCCTTGCTTCTGGAGACTGCCCACACTCCTGGGTGCCTGGTCCCCACTCCATCCTCAGAACCAGCAGTGTGGTGTCACTGAGTCCTACCCTGACATTCCTGCCTCCCAGCCTCACCTACAAGGACCCAACCATAATAACTCAGAATGACCTCTCCATCTAAGATCCTTAATCTAAGGTCCTTTTGCATGTAAGGTAACATATTCATAGCTTCTGTGGATTAGGACATGCATCTCTGGAAGGCAGTTATTCTGTTTACCAGTAATATGTATCCTCTAACTTCATCAGAAGGGCAGAGATGAGAGAAATTATTTCTGTACTTGGAATCAGCAAGGACGTTATTAATTCACTCAATGAGTCTTAACCTATGTTGGGACAGGCATGGTGCTGGACTTCAAAAATAAGGTGAGGGAAATAGGTGTGCCATCTGCCCACCCTGAGAATGCAATGTAGATGGAGGTGGAAATATCAGAAGATCACAAAATCAGCGTAGAACCCCACCATGTTGATGTCCAGGGAGCAGAGATACAGGTTGTTATGAGAATGAATGATATAATATGGGAAAAATCTGCCCCAGGCCACAGGGAAGTGTGTGCTGAGGGTCTGGTAAGGAGAGCCTGGAAAGGGTACAGAATGGAAGTCCAATGAGCCTGGTCCTTGGGATGAGGTATGGGGCATTGTAGGGGGCTGGAGAGATAGGCCACAACCCTACCATATAGAATCTTGCAGGCTAAGGCAAGGATTTTAGTCTTCAAAGAAAAATGGGAAAGTAACGAAAGGGTTTACATCTTGGTGTGTGCGTGTGTGTGTGTGTGTGTGTGTGTGTGTAGATAGAACACACACAAAAAATAACATAAGGAGAATGGTGGATTTGGAAAAGTGGATCATATATACTGATTGTTTTGCCCTAAAGTTTTGAGTTAAAGCCCTACTCCCCAGTGCAATTATATTTGGAGAGAGGGCCTTTAAGGAGGCAATGAAAGTCAAGTGAGGTCATATTGTATAGGTGGGGCCCTGATCCAATAGGAGCGGAGTCCTTGTAAGAGAGGGAGACACGGGGCTGTGCATATGCAGAGCAAGGGAATGTGAGGACACAGTGAGAAGGCGGCTGTCTGCAAGCCAGAGAGGCCTCCGGAGGAAACAAGCCCATTGGCACTTGGATCCTGAGCTTATAGCCTCCAGAACTGGGAGAAGATAAGGTTCCATTGTTGATGCCACCCAGGCTGTGGTATTTTGTTATAGCAGCCGGAGCAGACTAACATGGAGGGTCCCTGTTCTCTCCAACAATGTGGAGGCTCCTCTGAAGAGCTCAGGGTAGGAGAGGGATCAGGTCACAGATCTTTATAATAAGGCATCAGAAAAAGGGGACAACAGATATGGTAACTAGTGATCAGAAGGATTTTCAGAGAAGGACACAGAGATTGCCCTACAAGTGTTTGAGTGTATGTGCTATTCATGGTGAGCTTGCACACATTTAAAAATCAACCAAAAAATAAATATGGCATAGAGAAAGATACACTTAAGTCAGATAAAGAAAAAGAGTTTCAAATTCCAGGTTATCTGTACTGTATTAATCAGGGCTCTCCAGAGAAACAGAACCAAGGAATGTATAGATATTCCTTATAATAAGAAAATATAATAGGGTGTATAAATATATATATATATATATATATTTATATATGTTTATATATATAAATATAAATATATAAAAATATATATATTCCTTATAATCTTCCAGAGAAATAGAACCAAGGAATGTATAGATATTCCTTATAATAAGAAAATATAATAGGGCGTATAAATATATATATATTCTTATTATATAGGAATTCCTATTATATATATTCCTCATAATCTCTCTCTCTCACTGGATTTTGAGGGTGACCATGTACCACACTTGGGAATACTTTTCAAATCCATTTAATGGGTAACCCACAGGCTGCAAGTTTTCAAGTGGGCCCTGTGCAGAAGAAGGCTCTGCCTTAGGTCTACTCTGTACTTTATTTCATTTTATTAAAGATTTATCTATTTATTATTTGAGAGAAAGAGAGTAAACAGGAGGAGGGGGAAGAGAGAGAGAATCATGAAGCAGACTCCCTGTTGAGCGTGGAGCCTGACGCAAGGCTCTATCCCAGGGCCCTGAGATCATGACCTGAGTCTAAATACAGAGCTCGCTTTAACTGACTGAGCCACCCAGGCACCCCCCTACTCTGTACTTTAGACTTTGAACCAGCTATTGGTAGGTCTGTGGCAATGCAGCAAGAAGCCGCTGGTAGGCCTGGAGAGAAACATATCACTGCATGTTTCGAGGAATTTGAAGAAAGACCATGTTTTCTTTTGACTCCTGCCGTTCATCTAGGTTTTTGGTTGTACATATTTTTTCTCTTTTTTATCTTGTTTTCAACTAGGATTTTGTTTTATATGGACACCAAGATGAGAGTTTTTAAGAGCCTTTCTGTTAACTACCTTGAGCATGGTATAACAATTTTGTAGAGTCAATAAAAAGTAAGAGAATTTGATGCTATTTTAATGTTTTCCAGTTCCTTCCTAGACATTACATCATATGCCTTGTGATAACCCCAGGCAGCAGGTCAACATCTTTCTTTACTTCACAGATGGACAAACCAAGGTTCAGAGAAGCTGATTTGTCCTGGGAACAAAGGTGGCTGGGTCTCTATCCTTGGGGCAGCTGGTATGGCAATAAATTAGACATAACCTGGAGAACCTTCCCAAAATAGCAGGAAATGCATCATGAGAAACCTGAACCAGCATATTGCATGCATGTAGTTTCTTTTTTAAAAAAATATTTTATTTATTCATGAGAGACACAGAGAGAGAGGCAGAGACATAGGCAGATGGAGAAGCAGGCTTTATGCAAGGACCCCGGTTGGGACTCGATCCCAGGACTCCGGGATCACTCCCTGAGCCAAAGACAGATGCTCAACCGCTGAGCCACCCAGGCATCCCCATGCATGTACTTTCAATCTCTGCTGAGTCTAGAAATTGCTACAAGGTTTTCTGAAGGTGAGGGATCCAAAGAATGTCAATATATTTAAATTCTCCTTGAAACTTATACACTGGCACCACCAGTAATGCTGAAGTACAGGGAAGAAAAAGGGGGGGTATATTAATCAATACAACGTGCGATGGTTATGGTTTCTACAGTTAAAGGAATAATTTAATGAATCAGAGCCTTCTGCCCCACCACCTAACTCATGCCCCCCATGTCAGAAGGACAGTCTCAGTTAATTGGAATTTTCTTCCTGATGGTGTCACTGATGCTTTTATTCACACAGGATCTTGCTTTATGGATTGCCAAAAGTTCCTATTGGTTGTTATTTTGGGGTATGAGGTATCTAAGAAATAGTCAAGTGCATTTCTCAGATTTTACATACTGTCTTTCTTGACCCTATGTTACCTGACAAAGGTTTTTAGAAATAGAACTTCCTGTTGGTGATCAGAATCGGTCACACCACCAAGTGCGGAGACCCTCTTCACTTCTTGGGTTGCATGACATCATAAGGAGACCATAATGCTTACGAGTGAGTTTCACATCCTAACTTAATATACATTTTACTGTAAATCCTGGTCCACATTGTCATCCTTCGGGCACTAGACATCTAAACCCCCCAAGCCCAGGGCTGCATGTATGGGAAGCAAAAAGGATACAGAGGTCTGGGTCTGTCCTGGCCAGGGGGTTGGCCCCTTGCAGATTTGTACTCTCATGGGTGGCCTGCCTCAGCTTTAGTGACAATACCTGCTCTACAGATCTGTCACCGTTGTAATCTTTAGATGTCCCTTTGTCCCTCGATGGTCATCTCCTATTCTAGCTAGTGATCTTTTATATTAAACTATCCACTTTCAAAACACTGTGTGGTTTCTGTCTCTTGTTTGGACACAGACTCTTGACTAATACAAATAGCTGTTGGTTTAAGGGACACACCTCATTTTGTGCTACAGCATCCCAGCCTTACAGGGTGTTACCTCAAATCTATGTGCTGAGTCTCAGAAGCTTTGTCCATCCGTTTATCAAGTCAGTGATTTTATTTTATAAGGCACATGGTACAAAAATTAATTTGTAAGTTTTAGCCTATTATAAATTCTCCTTCACAGTAAAATGATTTCCTTGGTTACTGTCAGTGCAAAGTGGGACAGGATGGTAATGACTTCGACACGTTGCTGAAGGATGGTTCTGTTAGACTATTTCCTGCAGGGTAGACAAATGTGTATCCAGAATATGTCTGTGTTTCCATTAGAATAAATTGCTGCCCACTCCGCTGTGGAAGAGAAAAGTGCTACACCCACCAGCTGGTAGCAGGGGAATTGCATTTGGTGGTGACCGTGTACTTTATTTTCCAAAGTAGGACACTTTTGAGAATGAAGAGGAGCTAATGGTATGTCAGGACAAGAGGGATGAACCAAAGCTCTGGGACAAATTTGAATGCAGGATCACCTATGAACTGGGTACCTAGCCCCAGTCTCTGCAGAAGACAGTCTCAGTGCTTAGCAGTAGCAATGCTCAGTGGCAAATGCCCAGCTTGTCCAGTAGCAATCTCAGTGACAAATGCCCAGCTTGTCCAGGCTACACATAGTCTTCATTCCTGATGCCATAGATGTGTTTTGCATAGGTCTGTGGAAAAGATGCTAGGGTCCCTAGGGAAAGAGGCTGGCTGCCGTCCGTAGGATGTTTACCTCATCCCCCTGACTACTGAGGGCTTTCCCCATAGGCTGTGCCTCTGGGTGCTCATTTAGTTTTGTCATAATATCTTCATTTACTGTGCCCTTTCTAAGTAATCCATCCATATTGTGCTCCTCTATCTGACACCTAATTCCTAATAGTTATTATTTTTTTAATCCCTGAGGAGCCAACCAATCCATTTGCAATCACTGTAGGCTATGCCTGTTTCAGTGCACAGTGAACATACAGAAATACTATGCATATTCTTCTCACTGAGATCACCTCACTACACACTGCCCTGTAAGGGGCACTCCCATGGGGGGCTGCCTTGCAGCAGCCATGTGCTTCCTGTGATGGTGCCCCACTGTACACACTTCTTTCCCACTGTGTTAAGTGCCATTGCGGCACACAGGTCTGCAGGTGCAAGCTAGTGGAGAAGTAGTAGAGCAGCATGTACTAGCTTGGGCTGGCATGACAATGTATCATAGATGGTCTTTGTTTTCGCACAGTTCCGGAGGTTGGAAGTCTGAGATTGAGTGAAGGCACGGCTGGGTTTTAGTGGCTTCCTTGAAGATGGTCACCTTCCTACTGTGTCCTTACATGGAGTGGAGGGTTGGGGGCAGGGAGAGACAGAGGGAGAGGGAGATATATATTTTTACATCTTTTTCCAATCATTCTACTCCATCCAAACATTGCACTAGAACTACGTATTAGTTGAGCCCCTGTAGGTGAGACAAAACAATGCAGTTGTATAAAAAAGTGAAGTACCTTTATTTCAAGGTTAGTCAAACGCTACGAGCGAGCCTGCCATAGAAGATGGAACCCTACTGCTAATTTCATTACATCCTGATCTGTGTAATCATGGGGTTCCACTGTATTAACAAAAGCTTTCATTTATTACGCACTTGCTAAAGGACAGACCAGTGTCAGTACTTTTCATGAATTATCTTTCTTAATTCTCTTATCAGATTTATCAGCCCCCTTTTACACCAGAGGAACCAGATTCAAAGAAAGATTAATGAACATGCCCAAGGTCATACAGCTTATAAATCGAGATATAGATTTTATCCTAGGAAATCTTATGCAGAGACCATGAAGGAAATGTCTCATCTGTCGCATAAAGAGATAAGGATAACATTATGCACTTAGGGAAAAAAATAAATACATAAAGTGCCCATAACAGGTAGGCTTGTTGATGGATACATTATCTGAAAAGCACTAAGAGCTTGGCACAAGGGTTATTAACATTCAAAGCCAGCTCTTGCTGCCAGCAGCAAAGTCGGGTGCCAGTGCTAGCATCTCCTTAGCAGGACCCCAGCCAATTGTAACCCTCCTGGTGCATCTGTGGTTGGCTAATTTGCTGGATAAATTCTGCCCTGGAAGCCAGGAAATCATCTTTGAAAATGAGCTAGAAGACCTTTTCCAAAGTTTTGCAGAACTGACCAAATGGCAGAGTTTTTCAGGTGCCCATTTGTTCATTTGTGTTACGGGAAAGAGTCAGGCTACAAACAAACAAACAATTGCCTATTATTTAACAGATGCCCTCCCACCATGTGATTCATGTATCAGCACAAGATACATATGTGTACAGGGCTGGGGGAAGAGTCTAAAATTTAGAAATGTATCTGAAACACATAAAGTGTGATTGTTATGAAATGAAATTAAGTAAATGGTGGGAGGCATGAGATCCTTTCCAACAGCTTGAGGTATAAAGTCATTACTTTTCTATTCTTTGCATACCCAGACTCCAGAAAATCCCATATCCATTCTTATCCAAATACCTCAAGGGCATGACCAGTCTCAAGGTATCGACCTACTTCCCAATACTAGATAAAGAGAAATAGGAGTAACCTGGTCAAACCACAAGGAAAATTTCTGTTCTGGCTCTATAGCTTTCATGGCAGACTGAGGGGGTGCCCTGCACAATCTGCTCTTGTCCACTGCTTTTTGAATGCTGTAACGGACTGCACAATGTCCCTCCAGAAGATATATTGAAGTCCTAACCACTGGTACCTGTGAATGGGAACTTATTTGGGAAGGAGGCCTTTACTGATATAACCAGTAAGAGAAGGTTGTGATGAGGTGGGGTGAGTTGATGGGTGTTCTTGTAAGAAGAAAAGACTCAGAGATACAGAGGAGAGCACTGTATGATGACCTAATCATACCTGAAGTGGGGCGTCTATACACAGGGGACACTCAAGACTGCTGGCAACACCAGAGGCCAAGAGAAAAGCATGGAATAGATTCTCCCCGAAAGCCTCAGAGTAAGCATGGCTCTTCAATGTCAATCTCAGAGTTCCAGTCTCTAGAACTATGAGAACAAATTTCTGTTGGTCAAAGCCACCGGGTTGTGACACTTCATACAGGAGCCCTAGAATACTAACTGATGCCCTGCTAATGTGTTGCCCTACCAATCTAGCTCAAAGTGACTTGGACCTGCTTTCTAGCTTTGTTTTGTTTTCGTTTTTGTTTTTGTTTTTTTTCTGGTGAAGACAACCCCACTCTCTCCAGTGTGACATGAGACATAGTCATGGTTCCTTAAGCTGTTGAACTATTTAGGATATACTCGCATTCTCAATACAACCCCCATCCAAAAAAGTAGGAAGGAAACAAAGCCCTTCCTATGCTGGGCCAAGGATGGAGAAGGGTTCCCAGCATGATAAAGGACAGCCTGCTATGCCCCAGGTCAGAATGGCCTCCCTCTGGTCCTTTTGTGCCAGAGCGGCTTCAGAGTCCCAATTCCATATGCACACAATAGTTGAAAGTGCTGGTGAGCACCCTTGGTTCCCAGGCCTCACCTTGGATCTACTGAGCCAGCCTTAGACTCCTTACTACTCTCACTCCTCTGGAACTGCAGAACTCTGATGGCAATTTCACCAAGATTGAAGATTGCCCATGGGATACACCTGAGATAACAACCTTATTGGCTTTGTCAGTGAATTCAGTCTGTTCGCTCCGACTTTCTCTGTTTCCTGACATCTATCTGGCTTCCACCATACTACCCTCTGAATGATGGGGTGCGTGCCTCACACATCCAGTAAGGCTGAGAACAGAAAGCACAGGGCAGCATGTGCACAGGAATTTGACTATCTTTAGGGAGGGACACACACTTCTCCAATCCAGGGAGATGGAAATACATGAAGGAGCTGAGTCTTCTGTTTCAGAAACTGGGTAATTTGTACTTCTAGTACAATGGTACGTGTCCACTATTTATTAGCTGGCCTGTAGTTTGTGCTATTGAAAATTGAGAATCTTGGTTTCTAACTAGCACCACATGGCTGATGTGCATCAAAATATGTCACTCTACAAGGGATTGAGACCATGGCTCCAGGAACTTACAACTTAGATAACTGTAGTTTGCAGGACATCCACTTAAATATCAATTGCCATCACATTTCTTTATAAGTGGGTTTGGATAAATCATTATAACCAGCTGGTTTTCCATGGCTAAAATGAGTATTTAAACATTTCCATGCTCACTGTTCCATCTTTGACTTGTTATTGGTGATAGTTCTGGGCTTCAGCACTTGGTGAGAAAAGCTAAAAAGTATTGTGGCTGTTCTGTAATGATACACCTTCCAAAATGTTATAGGAAATAGGCTGAGACACTCATGAATGTAAATGCCTCTACCACCTTGTGTAAACACACTGCATCTTTAAAAAGTGCAAGAAGGTATTAGAGTTGGGTACATTTCAATAACCAAGGGAACAAATAGAGAAAGTCTTGGTGAATGTGGTCATATTTGAACTTTGTCTTGAAGGATGATTGTATTGAGGATAAAGATATTTGATATTCCAACTGAAGGAAGAAGGTGAAAGGGAGCAGGTGGGTGTTTTGGGAACGATGAATCATGGGCCGTGGCGCAATCAGGGCATGGAGAAGAGGGGAGGGTGGTGGGGAGGAAGTGGAGGTAGGGACAAATGACAAAGAACCTTCAAAGGCCCCAGGGAGTTCAGTTTGTATTTGGAAGGTAATGCTGAGCCTAGGAGAAGTAGGGCAATCAGCACAACATTTAGAAGGCAACCAGGAAGTTCTCTTTCATGGGGGGCGGAAGGGGGATATGAATTAGAAACAGAGCAAGCAATGAGGAAGTTTTGGAACTGGTCCATGTAAGTGAGAAAGAGAAACTGAACCAGCACTGCAGAAGTGAGAACAAGAGAAGGGAAGATAGACATTTGGGGAAAGAATCAGAAAACTTTATTTTCAACAATTATGTAATATGACCCTTTTGGTATTTTTCTCTTCCAGACCAGGCAGTTGAATCAAAGGGCATGCATAATAGTTGAAGGTATGTTGATGATTGACATTAATAAGATATTGTAACAATGCTTAAAATAGCATCCCAGGGTAGGAAACTAATTAGGAGTGTGTGTGATTAGAGACTCGGCACGGAAACATCATTGTTCTGTGGTTGGTTTTTGGTGATGGTTCCAGTGATGGCGAAGGGGATGGTACTGGAATAGGTGATTACAGAGTATCAGTGATATATCAGGCATTTGGAGTATATATTGTGGCCCTGATACTGCCAAACACTATTCTAGATGCTTAGGATACATCAGGAAATAAACAGAAAAACCCTGCCTTCTTCAAGTAGATATCTGAGAACTCCTACCAAGTACCCTAAGTGCTGGATAGAAAAATAAATAATGGGGAGCCCGGGTGGCTCAGCGGTTTAGTGCCGCCTTCAGCCCGGGACTTCAGCCCGGGATCAGGTCCCATGTCGGGCTCCCTACATGGAGCCTGCTTCTCCCTCTTCCTGTGTCTCTGCCTCTTCTCTCTCTCTCTCTCTCTCTCTCTCTCTCTCTGTGTGTGTGTGTGTGTGTGTGTGCATGTGTCTCATGAATAAATAAATAAAATATTTTTAAAAAAAGAAAAAGAAGTAACCCGTAATATCAGGAAGAGGAACTTTGGACATGGTCCTATAAAATATGACCCTTGCTTTCTGTAACTCTTGAGCTCCTACCGTGTACCATGCCTGGAGTAACAGCTCCGCATGCACTGTTCCCTTTGGTAGACACAGGAATTCCATCCTCATGGCATGGGAAGTGGGAGTCTCATTGAGGCTGGCCCCAGTAGGCACCACATCAATGCCTGGGGACAAGATCACCACCTCAACAGGGTGTGTACTTCTGAGCTTGCCAACTGAGAGAGCTTGTTTTTATTCTCTCAGACAACTATTATTTTTCATTTTGGTTTTTTTTAAGATTTTATTTATTCATTTGACAGATAAAGAAAGAGCACAGGAAAGAGGAGCAGGAGGGAGAGGGAGAAGCTGTCTTCCCACTGAGTGGGGAGCCCTGGGATCATGACCTGCGCTGAAGGCAGACACTTAACCAACAGAGCCATCCAGGCACCCCTCAGACAATTATTTTTTTTTAATTTTTTTATTTATTTATGATAGTCACAGAGAGACAGAGAGAGAGGCAGAGACATAGGCAGAGGGAGAAACAGGATCCATGCACTGGGAGCCTGATGTGGGATTCGATCCCGGGTCTCCAGGATCGCGCCCTGGGGCAAAGGCAATCGCCAAACCACTGCGCCACCCAGGGATCCCCCTCAGACAATTATTATTGATATGCCATTTAGAGAAGGAGTTGAGGATACTAATAATCATATGATTATTCTGTCATCAATGGAAGCCATAAAACCCAAGTCATCAAAGGGAAATTGACATGTTTGCCTTGACATCAGAGATGGGAGGCTGACTGCTGGTCCAGACAGGACCTTGGTGAGATTAATGAACTCAAGCTCTGGTGCACAGCCTCATATACCTAGAGAACAGAACTTAGAGGGTTTCCAGGGCTCATCTCACTCTGCAAGATGACTTCTTACCAAGCTAATGACATGATACTGGATATCAACATCTTCATTTTCATGGGAAGACATAACTGCCAAAATAATCAGTTCATTTCCTCACGCTGGGGAAATCTATTCAGGAGACCAAATCACGAGACATGAAATGATGAGAGCTTATTTAACATGGGCAGAGATTCTGTGATGCATCTGGTGTTTGACATTTTATTTATGCCATCGCATTTCACTTGAACAAGGACCCTGCGAGCTGAAGTACCTGAGTTTGTGGAGTTTCTCTGCCTTTTCCAGAGTGGCTGTGTAGCAGAACTAGAACTTGAACACACCTCCGTCTGTCCACAAAGCAGTTCTCATAATGCTCCATTCTGAACATTTAAAATCTTCTTGGAGTTCCTTGATTAAGACGCTGAATTTTTTTGAAGGGTATTTTTCACTCTTTCAGAGTGGGGGACAGAAATGCAGGGTGATTGAGAACATGGAGTCCAAAGTCAGAGTGTGGTTCTGAGCCTGGTCCTGCTTCCTGCATGGCTGATATTGGCAAATTAGGTCAACACTTAACAGAAGTGCTTTTACTACTATAAAAATGGGAGAAATTATAGTAAAGTGTCTGTCATATGGAAAGCAATCAATAAATATTAATTATTGTTTGCTTTTATACCCAGACTAGTTGTCCATTGTTTTTGAGGGGATATTTATGAGAACCAATGTTGGCCATGTTGAATAAAATAATTCTTCCTTCAGATAATCACTACACATGCTGGCTTCTTCTCCACTTATTGTGTGTGTGTGTGTGTGTGTGTGTGTGTGTGTGTGTGTGTGTTTTTCTCAAGGATTTACACACTGTCATTCTCCTATATCTTTACTTCAGAAAGTTGTATTATGACACAATTCCATGCTGTGAATTTCACTTTCTGGAATCTGGGTCAGTCCATGTCACTTCATCAGATGTGGGTGTTTCTTGGATGTCCCTGGCAGCCAGAGGGCCCAGTCACCTCCCTTGGCAGTGCCCTCTGATTGTTGCTGGTTACACTATAGGAGCCTCTAAATTGTGTGGACATTCTCATACACAGAAAATACATGGGAAGTTAGAAAGAGCAGGGACTTTATGATCCTCCCCTGAAAGACTGAGATACTAAGACTTTTGTAGAAGCAGGCCACTTGTCAGCAACTTGCTCTGGGTCATCATTCATTAGATTTGGAAGCACTCCTCCATACATGATCTGGGTGGCTTACAGAACAGCCTTGTGAGACAAGACATATAGGCATAGTCAACCCATCTCAGAAGATGTATTGTCTGTCTCTGTTCTCATTCATTTGAGGAATATAAATAATAGTGAAAGGGAATATAAGGGAAGGGAGAAGAAACGTGTGGGAAATATCAGGAAGAGAGACAGAACACAAAGACTCCTAACTCTGGGAAACGAACTAGGGGTGGTGGAAGGGGAGGAGGGCGGAGGGTGGGGGCGAATGGGTGACGGGCACTGAGGGGGACACTTGACGGGATGAGCACTGGGTGTTTTTCTGTATGTTGGTAAATTGAACACCAATAAAAATTAATTTATTAAAAAATAAAATAAAATAAAATCAATTCCCAATGGGATCCCTGGGTGGCGCAGCAGTTCAGCACCTGCCTTTGGCCCAGGGCGCGATCCTGGAGATCCAGGATCCAATCCCATGTCGGGCTCCCTGTTTGGAGCCTGCTTCTCGCTCTGCCTGTGTCTCTGCCCCTCTCTCTCTCTCTCTCTCTCTCTCTCTCTGTGACTATCATAAATAAATAAAAATTTAAAAAAAATAAAAAAATAAAATCAATTCCCAAAGGGATAAAATTCATTCTCCAAACAGTGTATGTTCTCATTCATTTGGGGAATATGAATAATAGTGAAAGGGAATATAAAGGAAGGGAAAAGAAATGTTGGGAAATATCAGGAAGGGAGACAGAACATAAAGACTCCTAACTCGGGGAAACGAACTAGGGGTGGTGGAAGGGGAGGAGGGCGGGTGTTGGAGGGGAATGGGTGACGGGCACTGAGGTGGACACTTGACGGGATGAGCACTGGGTGTTTTTCTGTATGTTGGTAAATTGAACACCAATAAAAATTAATTAAAAAAAATTAAAAAAAATTCATTCTCCAAACTGGCACCATGGATTGGTCTCTGCCTGCCTGCCCAATTCATCACTCATGACACGCTGCCCCATTTCTATGGGCCACTCACACAGAATTGCTGGTAGTGCCCCACTGCCTATCTACCTGACCCTACTCACCCCCGTAGACCACCTTCAGGAACTCCCCTCAATGCACATACATGCACAGACAGCTAGTTCTCAGCTGCTCTGCTCTCATGGCCCCTCTTTGTGATGTCCTTTTGTGTACCTTTTCACCAAGTAAGTCTGCCCCCCTTTTTAGGTAAGATATAGATAGATAGATAGATAGATAGATAGATAGATAGATAGATGATAGATAGATAGATATAACAGACCTTATTTTAAAAAAGGAAAGTTTTAGATTTATAGAAAAATTGAGCAGATACTATGGAATTTCCCTTTCCATCTCCCTTGAGTTGTTGTCCTTATCATTACCATCTTACGCTGGTGTGACGCACTTGTGACACTTAACGAGCCTGTATTGCTACAGTATTATTAACCAAAGACCATACTTCTCTTTATCCCATGAGGTTCTATGGTGTTATTTGTTTTGTTTTGTTTTGCTTTGTTTCATTTTTTTAGAGAGAGAGATTGAGTGCAAGTGGGCGAGGATCAAGGAGGAGCAGGGGGAGAGATAGAATCTTAATCAGGCTCCACAAAGTGGGGCTTGATCTTATGACCCTGAGATCATGATATGAGCCTAAATCAAGAATCAGATGCTTAACCAACTGATCCACCCAGGCACCCCAGTTCTATAGGTTTTGACAAATGCATGTTATGAATCTACCTGGACAATATTATACCCCCAAAATCTCTGCTTTGTTTGTTCATCCTTTGTCTTTTCCCTAGAACTCCTGGAGACCCTTGATCTTTTTACTCTCTATAGTTTTGCCTTTTCATGGATGGATATAGCCCAGTTGGCTTAGATACTCAACTATTGAAGGACATCTGAGCTGTCTCCAGTTTGTAGTGATTTATAAATAAAGTGCATGTAAACATCTGTGTGTAGGTTTTTGCATGGACATAAGTATTCAAATCATTTGAAAAAATACCTAGGAGCACAATTGCTGAATCATATGTTGACTATGTTTAGTTTTATAAAAAAAAAGTCACTGTATTCCAAAATGGCTGTGCCAGTTTGCATTTCTACCACAATGAATGAGAGCTCCTTTTGCTCTGTATCCTTGTCAGCATTTGGTGTTGTCATTTTTTAAATTTTAGTCATTTAAATATGTATGTCTGTCTTGGTTTACTTTGCATTTCCCTAATTATATATGATATTTAGCATCTTTTTCAGATGCTTACTTGCCATCTGTATATCATCTTTGATGAGGTGTCTGCTCAGATCTTTTGCCAATGTTTTGACTTGGATGTTTGTTTTCTCATTTTTGAGTTTTAAGAGTTCTTTGGATATTTTGGATACAAATCCACTATCAAAAATGTGCTTTGTAAATATTTTCCCCTAATAAGAAGTATTTTTAATGCTATCTTACTGTTTCCTATTTAACTTTAACAATTGTCATTTATGAAATTATACTGTTCTACTAAAAGAAGTAAATAAAAAAAAAGTAGTTCAGAAGTGCTGTCCTTATCCCTGAGACCTCATTCCTTTCTCTCATTCCCCAAAAGCTGTTACTAGGAAGCTCTTCCTACTTCTGCTTAAAATTCAAATCAGTGCTCTCTGCTGCCAGAAACTATAACAATTTTGACCATTACCATCTGACATGGGGTGAGCACACAGTAAAGAGGTTTGACCAATATTGTTGAATACATGAATTTGTCCAAAATATTTAATATATTAAACTAGTCTTGGATATATAGATATGTATATATATTCCTTGATAGATATGTATAGGAGACTTGATATTCTGCTACTGCAGACTACTTTTAAGACTCATTCAGGGATTTAAATTCTATCTCAAACTGTCACAAATTAATAAAATATACAAAAAAGAGAGAACATTAATATACCTAATCTAAAAATTGCCTTACATATACACATGAAACATTAAGAATTTTGACCAGGTACTCGATCACAAATAAATCTCAATAAGTTTGAAATAACTGAGATACAGTTCATATTCTCTGAGCACAATAAAATCATAAATGAATCCTAAAAATATAAAGAAACAAAATAACCTATAACCATTACAAATTAGAAAAAAAAAAAAAAAGCAAAACTACTCACAACTAAATGACTTAGAAGTTCTCCAAAATTTGCACATATGTTAATCATGGGATAGAGAAACTGACAGTTAATATTTCTTTTTTTTTTTAATACCTACCCTTTGCTTCAACATGGATAGAACTGGAGGGTATTATGCTGAGTGAAGTAAGTCATTCGGAGAAGGACAAACATTATATGGTCTCATTCATTTGGGGAATATAAAAAGTAGTGAAGGGGAATAAAGGGGAAAGGAGAGAAAATGAGTGGGAAATATCAGTGAGGGTGACACAACATGACTCTTAACTCTGGGAAACGAACAAGGGTGGAAGGGGAGGTGGGCAGGGGGATGGGGTGACTGGGATGAGCACTGGGTGTTATGCTATATGTTGCCAAATCGAAATCCAATAAAAATATGCAAAAATAAATAAATAAATAAATAAATAGTCTTTTTTAAGTAACTTTTTAAAGATTTTTAAAGATTTATTTATTTATTTATTTATTTATTTATGATAGAGAGAGAGAGAGAGGCAGAGACACAGGAAGAGGGAGAAGCAGGCTCAACGCAGGAGCCCAACGTGGGACTCCATCCCAGGTCTCCAGGATGACACCCCGGGCTGTAGGCAGTGCTAAACTGCTGTGCCACTGGGGCTGCCCACAAATAAATAAATAATCATCTTACTGAAGATGGTGTTTGGTCAGTTTGCCTAAGTTATAGATTATTACAAATCACAGTTTTTCATCATGTTACACTTAAAAGAAGAGGTTTAGGATATCTCAGGAGTTTTCCAACATATTTCTTGAAAATATTTATTCTCAGGTTCTTCAAAGGTGCCCCAGAGGCTGATATGATGAGCAGCCACACTGGCTGGTCACCAGGAGGACCCTTCTCAATATAAGAATGATTGGACTCCATACAAATAGGCTCCTAACTCAAAATGATTGAAACATAAAGGAAGGTGCTATTGCTATAATTTAAGTCCAAGGGCAATGTGGCACTTCATGGTTGATTGACTCAGTGATTCAATGACATCATCAGGCACCAATGCATTATTTTTTTTCTCCCTTCATATTGCCATGAACTACATGGCTTCATTCTTAGTCTTAAAGTTTGCTGAAACAATACCATGAGTCACATACAAACACTAGGTTCAAGGTAAGAAAGAAGAGTGCTTCATGTTTGGTTTCTCTACTAGACATAAAGAAACTTTCCCCAGAAGCCTCCATCAACCTTCACTGTGTGAACTGGGCGTACTCCAAGTACACCTGCAGACAGCATAGGGTTAGCTTCCATTGAGGCACATTGCTGTTGATACTGAGTAATTGCTTCATGGTTCACCTACAAATGAAACGCTAGTGAGGCTGTGTGTAAATGTGTCCACTTAAGGTTTCATTTGAATAAAAAAAAAAGCAGCCTTAAAAAAATAAGTAGGGAGACTACTGGCTTTATCTCAGAAATTATCCTCAATTAGTCTGCAGTGCATGACTATGCATACCTCAGGATTGTGTGAGACAATATATTTTAAGCTCCATGTAAGGGCTGGCACTAGACAGTGGTGGATTCTAAATTTGTTTCTAGGTCCTTGTTGGCTCAATTGGAACCTTACCTACTCCTTGTGCCATTGCTTCTGGGGCTCTTGGCAAAAAGAACATTTCCCTTTCCACATGAAGGAGTTGGAAGCCAACAGAACAAAGGGTACAACTGTGAGGGTGGAGAATCCAGAGAACGGAGTGCACAGTGACCCAGATGGCGAGAAGAAAGACAAGGTGGCTGTCCCAGTGAGAGCTGGGGCAAGGGTGGGCTAGAATGGGCCACACATCCAAGGTCACGTCACTGAGTCACACTTGGGATTCTTGCATTAACATGGCTATAAATAACATCCATGCCTCCAGCAAGTTCCCCATCCATAAGTGTTTCTAACCTTCTCCATCCAAAAATAAATATATAGCTTTATAAAGCATATGGTCTAGAACCCCAGAATCCAAGCTTATTGTTCATCTGGACAATCTTTCTACCCTAATTCTTCATTTTCCAAACAATGAGCAAGGAAGATTCCTCATTATTCTATTTTGTATTGATGTTTACGAAGGAAAGTGAAATTGACCTTTATCATTCGTGATTATGAAATTTCAAATACTCATAGAATATAACAGCTGGAATTAAGGGCCCTTAGAATCACGCAGCCTGGTTCTCATTTTACACACGAGGAATATAAAGGCAGTGAGTTTAAATAAACTATCAAAAATACAATGCTACAATACTAACTTGATGAGCCAAAGCTAGAGTCAGAGATTCCTGTTCTCCATCTGGAACTCTGTCCACCTCAACTACATGGGATTCACATTGTCAGTCAGAGGGACCTATAACATTTTAGCTTCTAGCTTGACTTCCCTGATCACTCCTTCATACAACACCATTGTGGGCTGATCCTGAGATCTCAGCCTGGATTTGGTAAGTGTGGCAAAGTTCTTAAAGAAATCAAGATAAACTAAGTTCTGGAATAGGTTTATTAATATGGGGTTAGAAAGAAAGGATATCCCAGCCAGAGTCAACAGCTTGAGTCAAGTCCCCAAAAGGAAAAGTTTGTGAAAAATCAGCTGCTTTAGTGTGATTGGAGTGGGGGCCAGAGGGAAGGGGTGATGAGATGGATATATCCTAAATGAGCCATTTTGGTCAAAATGCAGTACATCACATTTGGCCTAAATCATCCCTAAGCACTGGGTGTTATTCTATATGTTGGCAAATTGAACAGCAATAAAAAATAAGTTTATTAAAAAAGCAGGGAGCCAGACATGGGACTCAATCCCGGGACTCCAGGATCACGCCCTGGGCCAAAGGCAGGCGATCAACCACTGAGCCACCCAGGCGTCCCCCTATAGCATATTTTAAAGGTAATTCTCTAAAGACAATAGGCATTTTAGGAAACTTCATGAGAATTTAATGTAGATTGTGACCATGTAACACTGTCAAATGTTGATAACTTCATGAGGCCAAGTTCATATACAACTTCACAAATTAAGTTGTTTCCCTTGGAACTGGGGTGATACTCTTTGACTCTTTAACCCCTATCCACACTCTTGATTGGCCCCATGAAAGAGCCACAGATTTCCCAAATAGATAATAAGCTGCTCAATTACTAAGCCCTGTTTCTTGACCTCCTCTCCACATGAACCCAGGTGCTTGCAGCAGCATGCCTCTGAGCATCTGAAAGGCCCCAGGTAAGCCCTATCAAAGGGAGGTCAGGGAAAGTGCCCCGGGACCAGGTGGACACTGTTGGTTTTAGTCATGGGGGTGGAGCCAGGGGTACATAAGGAGAAGACTGAGCCCTTCCTCATCTTGGTGGGTGGGGGCTGTAAGGCCATTTGCCTCAGTAGCTCTGTTCAGCAAGAATGGGTGCTGCGGGGTGCTTGGCGCTGCTGCGGGTACTGGGTTGGCTTGGAGAGGGCCTGTATGATTTTTCAACAGGGCAAAGTTCCTGCTTTTTCTTTATGTTCTTTCTCTGGCTGACTCCTCCCTGAGCCTGCTCTAACTAGGGGTTTCTATTTTCTACCTCCCTCTAACCAATGCAGGGGAAGACACAGAGGCCTCCTGGCTCTTTCTCTGAGGGGCTCTGGCTCTCTAAGGTCTGCTGCTGACCTCTCCCCAGAAGAAGTCTCCTTTCTCCTGAAGCCCCCACTTTATCTTCAGCAAAGGGACTCTGAGAATGACGTGTCTTTAGCTCAGTGAGCCCAGGTGACATCCAAGTTTCCCTTACTGGAAAAGAGGCAGAAAGGACATAATCTCCTAATGCTCGAGAACATAGCAGACCTGAGTCTGGGGGATTTGCCGTGGAAGCCAAGGCATGGGGTGGGGACATAAGGCTGCCATGGAGCCTGGGAAACCGGGTGTGGGAGTTCCGTGCAGGGAAGCCTTAGCCGGGGGAGGGGGGGGTTTCTCATCTGTCTTCAATGAGGAAGCAAGCATGGCTGGGCTCTCTACAGACTGTAGAATTAAGAGGAAAACAGTATCTTACCTGTTAATGGGAAGACTGGGCTACACTTCCTGCTCTCTCCTCTTCTGCATGGTGGGTGGTAGCTGTCCCTTCAGTGCCTAGAAAATAGCACCTGGAATTTATTAAGTCTCTAAGTGATCCCTTTTGTAGTCGAGGATTAAATAGCCGCCACTGCAATCTTCTCTAACCTTTATGAAGCCTTAATAAGGTCCAAGAGTTCAGCTTCAGCCATCAATGGTGGATGATCAGCTGTGGGAGCTACGTGGCCTCTAAAGTGGCAGTGATAGGCTTGAAAACTTGGGTTCTTAATTCAACTGGTTAAGTAGCTCCTTACAAATAAAGGAACCTGGACCAAAGTAGAACAAGATACACCTGTGGCACATGGGCAGCCGCTAGTACTGTTATTCTCTCAAACTTGCACAACTAAGCTCCTCTACCAATCCCTAAATAGATTGGTAGTTGCATTCTGCTACCTTGGGCCTGGGGTCCAAAGTGTGACAGCCCCATTGCCTAATTCTACTTCAATCTTGGATCTGGTCAGCCCTTCCTCCTGTGATCTCAGCAATGCTCGTTAGCCCTGTAAGGCTGTAGGGATGAGCTACACCTGGGTGCCCCCATCTTGGCTGAGGACTGCAGCCTCTCTGTGCGGGGTGTTGCTGCTCCTCCCAGACCTGTCACTTCCCCTTAGTGGGGGGTGGCGGCAGTCTGAAACCAGACTGCTGAGCAGAGGGAAGGTTTGAGACTAGGAGCATGCAGGCTAGGATGGCAGGAGACCGAACTGCTCTCGGGTTGACCCGATGTTGTCCTCGGGCAACAACTTGAGGACTTGAGAATGGGGTGGAATATATCTCCTCTCCAGACTGACTCTGAACTGCAGGGACCATGGTGCCTTCTGGAGCTGACCTGGGTCAGTATAAAGTGTCCCTTAAGTGTGTAGAACCCGAATCTGACCTCACAGCATGACAGGCCAGCAAGTTGAGACCAGGTGTCAGGGTGAAGAAAGTGCTGTTGTTCAGACTCTGGTCCTGAAGACCCTCTCGCCATCTCTGCAGGCACAGGTATCTTGATGGAGATAGAACTAAAGGAAAAGCGGGCCACAGCCGTCCCTGGGCTTGAGTAGTTAGAGGCCCTCAGCTGGAGCTAAGGATGATGCTGGTTCGCTTTCCAAATGCAGCATGTTCTGTCTTCATTCAGTGCCTCCATTAAGACCTAAAAGGCCCCTAGTTCCCCTGCCTGCTTGCTGTGTGTTCACAGATCTAACCTGGAATAGCAAGGGAGGGAGCCCAGACCCCTTGAACAACTGGGGCGCTGTCAAGTCCATCTGCTTCTCCTCTGCTGGAGGGTGCAGACCTGAGGGTTTGTAGAAGAACGCATGGACTCCTGTCCCCTCTACGTCTTGTGTTGCTAATGCTTCATGACCCACCAGACCCCTTACAATTGTCGATCTACTGGAAGTGTGTGCTCAAAGACTCTTTGCTGAGGGTAGATGTGCTTAAGTCTGGGAGCCACAGAGCCAGAGTAGTAGAGGCCTTTAGCCCCATCACTGGCTCGGAGCTGAATTTTTCAGAGTTCTGACATAGCCTGTTCTCCTAATCAGGACGATCCCACTTTGTTCTCTCCCCCACTCCCCACCCTCATCCTGATCATGTCGGGTTTTGTCCATGAGAACTACTATACTAAACATGCCACTTTTTGTGGTTCTAACAAGGTGAGTGTAGGACCTATCTAAACCATAGGGGGAACGGATCACAGACAATAGCTCAGCCTCAGCTTTTCTCACACAGCAATGAGGCTGAGCCACAGAAGGACCAGAGAACACCAAGGCTTTCACTCGGGCAATTCTTAAGTCTAGACAGGATCTGATAACAATGGAGACAAATTTACTTGGACCAAAGGACTCTTAATGCTCACAGTTCCAGTTAGTGACCATTGTGATTTCCTGAGACCCTACGTCCCCCTGGATTTGCCTTAACTTCCTAAAAAGGTATGCGTTTTCTGTTCATGCAGGAAGCTCTTTGCAATAGTGAGCCTTGTCTCCTCACCTTGACTTTTGCTAATCTAACAGATGCATGGTCCTGTCTTGAAATATTGCAAAGCATCTCCAACTCCATAGCAGCTCAGTCATCAAGGGGTAAAGACATGTTCAAGACAGAAGGAAGTCCAGATAGACTTAGTCCCTCCCCACTACCATGCTAGTTGAGTATCCTGGGGAACCATGGCCTTGGGACACAGGTGACCTGGGATGGTCTGGGCAAGCTCTCAGAATCTCAAGAGCCCTATAGTGGAACAGCTGAGGGAGGAGGTGGATGAGATGCCAAAAGTGCAGTTCCTGCCTCCACCCCCAACCCAGGCCCTAAGACGCAGGGTGCCCCTTGTGGAGAATACCTCAAGCATGACCTCCTGATGTTTTTCCATCCATGAACAGGCCCCTCATCCAGTGACTGTTCCTGTGTCCCTGCCTTACTTTGTCAGTTTGGTTCCCAGCTAGAGTGACTCCATACTTTTTTTATTCCATCTGGCCTGAGGACAGGAAGGACCAGAGGTGTCCAGGGGTACTAGAAGTATGGCCTGGAAGAGAAGGAGACAATGTGCAACTCAGAAAACCCTGGAACAAAATGCCGGTCAATTTCCCTAAAACTTAAATTCAGTTAACATAGCGTACTACTAATTTCATGGGGAATATAAAAAATAGTGAAAGGGATCACAGGGGTAAGGGGAGAAAATGGGGGGGGGGGAATCAGAGGGTTGACAGAACATGAGACTCCTAACTCTGGGGTTAGTGGAAGAGGTGGGTAGGGGGTGGGGTAACTGGGTGACGGGCACTGAGAGGGGAATGGACGGATGAGCACTGGGTGTTATGTTGGCAAATTGAACAATATACAAAAGTGTACTCGTTTCAGAGGTAGTTCAGGGACTCCTCAGTTGCCTAGAACACCTAGTGCTCCTCACATTACGTGCCCTCCTTCATGCCAATCCCCTTCCGCACCAGCAACTGTTTCATAGAGTTGCGTCTTCTGAATTCATCTTATTTTTTCCCCTCTTCCCTTTTGCTCCTGTTTTTCTTAAGTTGCACATGAATGAAATCTTACTGTCTTTTCACTTAGCATAATATCCTCTAGTTCCATCCACATTGCAAACCATAAGATTTAATCTGGAATAATCCATTGTGTATATAGACCACATCTTTATTCATTCACCAGTTGATGGACTTCTGGACTCTTCCTGTAGTTTGGTTATTGTGGATATTGTTGCTATAAACAATAGGGTGCAGGGGCCCCTTCAGATGATCCTTGCACTGTTCTGGATACTTAAATCATCTCTTTGAAATCCTGGGAGCATCTCCTGTCTCAGGCTTATTCTATGGAGCTCATCTTTGAGGACCAGGGGCTCCTTTTCCTATACGTGTATGGTCTTGCAGTGGCTCTTAAGAGCCAGCTGGCCTTGCTATTCACATATGGTTCAGCATGTCACAGGGACATAATGACTGGGGGGCGGGGCTGGAGCTTGCTCCCCACAGGTGGCTGATTCTACTCTGGCCAGCACCGAATAAGATGCCTTGCTAAAGCTGACCTTTTAGGAAATTGGGAAGGTGATCTTATTTGAAACTACAACTTGGTGGACCTGTGTATCTTCAGTCGAATATTCCTTTCCCATAACCTGGGCTTTTCTGATAAGCCTGTCTCTCAAGAGGGGTGCCACTAGCTGGGGGGGGGTGTGTGTGTAAACCATTCTTGCTGAAACAAGCCTGAAGTGGGAATGTGAAGCTCCTCCACAGGCAGCATCCAGGCCCGTCCTCTCCTTATCCACTTCTATGCATTGCGCTGCAGAACCTTCTCCAGGCTACTCCCAACTGACACAGGCCCTATTATAGATCTTTAGGATGGAGCCATAAAAAGTGGAAGACTCCCCCTGTCTTAGATCCTCCAATAAGCAGACGTTTGTTCAGGTTTCAAGGTTTGTGTTAAAAGCTCGGGGCTTCTGTGGGGCCAACTCTACCCTCCACTCTGCTTCTTTCTGATGGGAAGAGTGAAGTCAGGGCAAAGAGACCTTTTCCTGACTACACAGGAGCCAGGAAGTAAGAACTGCAGACCAGTTGGGGAAGACCTAACCTTTAGGAAGGGGAGGGGATGAATAAGTCACATTTGGCTGAAGCCTTAAGGATGTACCAACTGCTCTGCCACTGGCTATGGGTGGGACGGGGCAACACTTAGCAACCTCTACTGAGATGAACAGTACTAGACTAAGTCTTAATGTATGAAAGCTACAAAGGAAAGCTGTGTCCTATCATCCGGGACTGGTCTATGTGGGTTTGAATCTTTAGAGGAGGGACTTCCTCCATTAGATTTTAGTAAGGTACACTAAGTCTGGGCTGCCCAAGATCCACCTGGAGAAATAATTTGGAGTCTGCTTACTCAAAGGGCTCCTTTGCTAACCAGCAGACTGGAGATAAAGATGGATTATGGTCTGCCTCCTCTCATGTATTTCTTCAGTTTGGTTATTAATTGGTTTAAATATTTGGCAGCTCCCACATTCGGGGCATATATATTGAGGATTGTTAAGTCTTCTTTTTGGATAGATCCTTTGAGTATCCTTTGAGTAGATCCTTTTTTTTTTATTTTTTTCCTCTTTATTGCTAGACATAATGTGTAAACACATAAAACACCAGGGAAGGAAGAGATCCCAAAGACTTTTTTTTAAAATTACAAGACATAGTGCATGAACCAAGGGCATGGAAGGCAGGCCAGAGCCAGCAGACAGCTGGAATAAAGGCTCCTTTCCCTCTTCCCAGAGCCAGGGCAAGAGTGGTGGGTGCGGTGGGGGGGGTGGCGGCCTCCACCAGTTGCCAGTCCACATAGGCAGAAGGCCATCCAAGGGAAAACTTTCTACCAGAGTCTTCTCCTGGAGAGAGGGCAACACCCAGGATAAGTAAAAAGGTCTTTCCTTTTTCTCGGTTGTAGCCATCCAAGGAGCAAAGATGAGAAGTAGTGTCCTACATCACTTTGACCCCCTCCCCAGCTGCCCCCATACTTGGCATTTACCAAAGCCTGTCCCAGACCCTGACTAGATCCACCAGGTGCCCAAAGTTTTCTGGGGAGGGAAGAGGAGGGGAAGAGACTAGGTGTGAAAACAAACAGATCTTTTATTTGCAGTCGTCACTGGGGCTGTTTCTTGTTGCTTATTTGTTTGCTGGCCTGCTCTTCCAGCTGCATGGCCAGACGCAAGGCCTTGATGACATCTTGCAGGGCTGAGAAGTGCTTGGCTTGCTGGATCATGACAGACTCTGCCTTGTTCACGAAGGTCTCCAGGTCATTGTCTGGCTGTTCAGTCATCTCAGAGAGCTCAAGCCAACCTGGCCCTTGTTGTATAATCTCCTTGAGCTCCTCCATAGCCCTTTCCTCCAGTGTCCCTCTTCATCTCTCACTATAGTCTTCGGGGTAAATTTTAATTTATCTGATATAAGGATGGCTACCCCTGCTTTCTTTTGAGGACCATTTGAATGGTAAATGGTTCTCCAACCTTTTATTCTCAGGTTGTAGGTGTCCTTCTGTCTAAAATGAGTCTCTTGTAGACAGGAAATAGATGGGTCCTGCTTTTTTATCCAGTCTGAAACCCTGCACCTTTTGATGGGGTCATTAAGCCCGTTCATGTTCAGAGTTACTATTGACAGATATGAGTTTAGTGTCATCTATTCAGTCCTTGTTCTTGTGGATTGTTCCACTGAACTTCTTCTTAAAGGGGAATTTTAAGAGTCCCCCTTAAAATTTCTTGCAGAGCTGGTTTGGAGGTCACACATTCTTTCAGTTCCTGCCTGTCTTGGAAGTTCTTTATCTCTCCTTCTATTCTGAATGAGAGCCTTGCTGGATAAAGTATTCTTGGTTGCATGTTCTTCTTATTTAGGACCCTGAAGATATCCTGCCAGCCCTTTCTGGCCTGCCAGGTCTCTGTGGAGAGGTCTGCTGTTACCCTAATATTCCTCCCCATAAAAGTCAGGGACTTTTTTTCTCTTGCTGCTTTAAGGATCTTCTCCTTATCTTTGGAATTTGCAAGCTTCACTATTAAATGTCGAGGTGTTGAACAGTTTTGTTTTGTTTTGTTTTTGAACGGTTTTTGATTTTAGGGGGGGATCTCTCTATTTCCTGGATCTGAATTCCTGTTTCCCTTCCCAGATTCGGAAAGTTTTCAGCTAGGATTTGTTCAAATACATATTCTGGCCCTCTGGCCCTTTCTGTGCCCTCGGGAACCCCAATTAAATGTAGGTTTTTCTTCCTCAGGCTGTCATTTATCTCCCTTAATCTATCCTCATGGTCTTTTAATTGCCTGTCTCTATTTTCCTCAGTTTCCCTCTTTGCCATCAACTTGTCTTCTATGTCAGTCACTCGTTCTTCCACCTCGTTAAGCCTCGTCGTTAGGACTTCTAGCTTGGATTGCATCTCATTTAATTGATTTTTAATTTCTGCCTGATTGGATCTAAATTCTGCAGTCATGAAGTCTCTTGAGTCCTTTATGGTTCTTTCTAGAGCCACCAGTAGCTGTATAATAGTGCTTCTGACTTGGCTTTCTGACATTGAATTGTAATCCAGATTTTGTAACTCTGTGGGAGAGAGGGCTGTTTCTGATTCTTTTGAGGTGAGGTTTTCCTTCTAGTCATTTTGCTCAGTGCAGAGTGGCCAAAAACAAGTTGTATTGGGAAAGGAGAAAAAGAGAGAAGGAAAGAAAAGAGAAAAAGAAAAAAGAAGAAATGAAGAAACACCACACCCCCGCCCCCGTGAGTGGGACCAGGCCTAACCAAGAGGCAGCCCATCCAGGCGCCTCCCATGAATTCAAGCAACAAAAACATTCTGTTTTTCCGAGATAAGAAAACTATCCACCGCCCCCCTCGCCCTGACTGGAAAGTCCCTGAACATGGTCGTGTTGACCTTCAAAGAAATCAATCATGTCATAGCCCGAATGCTATGCTACTCCCGCGGTTTTTTGCCTTTAAAAGATGCCTGTAATTGCTAATCGGGGCTCTGCCACCTCTGAGGCGGAGAGCCCGTTTGCACAAACGTCCAATAAACCCTCTTGCTTGTTGCATCTGCCTGTCTGGGGTCTGAGTCTCTGGGGCGTCCACCAGGACACGTTGGCACCCGTGAGCCAGGGTCCAACAGAAAAAAGGGAAAAAGAGAAGAAAAAGAGAAAGGAGAAAAAAGAGGGAAAAAAAAGGGGTGGGGGAAGCAATTAGAAATCAAGAAGAAAGAAAGAAAGAAAAGCACAAAACAAAACAAAAACAAAAGAACAAAAAAAAACACGGGGGAGTATCTTCCGATTCTGTATACTTTAAGTCCTTTGACTTCCCTTGGAACTGGTCCCTCTCGCTGGTCTTCTGGGGGAGGGGCCTGCTGTGCTGATTCTCAGGTGTGAGGACTTGGGTGAGCTGCTCTGCCCCTGCCTGGTGCAGGGCTCAGTGGGGGTTGTTCAACCCATGAAGCCCCGGGAGGAAGCCACAGTGGCGGGGGCAGCTCTGCAGCCCTAGAGTCAGCTCCCGCAGTAGCTCCGGGGCTCTCCGTCTGCAGGGCCTAGGGGCTCCGGGGCGGGGCCGCTGATCTGCTCAGCTCGGGGCAGGAGCGTCCTTGCTGTCCTGGGCCCTCCCGGCCTCTGCCTGTCCCGGGGGAGGCCGGATCCTGGGCTGTGTCCCGGCGCCCTGTGCTCCGGGGCCTGCGCTGTTGGATTCGCGCTCCCGCCCCGCAGCCCCCTCCGCGGAGCCGCTGCCCGAGCCCCTCCTAGCTGTTCCCTGAACCGCGCCGCCCCCTCCGCAGAGCTTCTCCCTCTGCTGGAGCCACCGCCGCCGAGCTGCTCTCGGAGCCCCGCAGCCCCCTCCGCGGAGCTGCCGCCCGAGCCCCTCCTAGCTGTTCCCGGAGCTGCGCCGCCCCCTCCGCGCGGAGCTTCTTCCTCTGCCCGAGCCCCTCCTAGCTGTTCCCGGAGCCCCGCAGCCCCCTCCGCGGAGCCCCCGCCCGAGCCCCTCCGAGCTGCTCCTGGTCCCGCCGCGCGCTGCAGCCCTTAGGGAGCTCGGGGCATCTCCCCGGGGCGCAGGTGCCTGTTAGTGTCCCAGGGAGCCCGAGGGCATCCCGGCCTTTCTGGGGATCCTGCTCCAATTCCCCGGGAGGCCTTTCCACGGGGAAGGTCGGTGCAGCTCCTGCTCCTCCGGGACGGGGCTCTCCTGTCCTGGGGACACTCGCCCTGGCCTCAGCCCGGCTCCTCGCGGGCCCCTCCCCCTTGGAGGCCTTTTGTTCCTTTATTTCTTTTTTCCCCCGTCTTCCTCCTTGATAGAAGCGTGAACTCTTCTCACTGCAGCGTTCCAGCTGGTCTCTCTTTAAATCTCAGGCCGATTTCGTAGATTTTCAGGATGATTTGAAGGTTTTCTAGGTAGTTTGTTGAGGACAGGTGACTTGGGGACCCTGCTCTTCCGCCGTCTTGCCCCTCGCCCTCTGTCTTGGTTTTGAGCAGTCCAGATGTGAGACTCCTACATGTTTTAGAGATGCTGTTCTGCTTCTACAAAATCAGGTTCTTTTCCTGATGAAACTTGCCTTCAATTCAAGATTATGTCCTTAATCATGTAAGAAGACGACCTTCAGGTCTGGGTTCCAGTCCTGCTTCTGTATCCTTGATCCAGATGTATCCTTGCCCCTGACCCATGTGTCTCCAAATCCCTGAACAAGAGACTCTACCCCATACAAGCATCTCTCTCCTATGTCTCTCCTAACATTGCTGGGCTAGTTCTCAAAATTATCAGAAACCCACCTTGGGGTTCGAAAAGTCTGCTGCAGGCGGTGTGGCCAGGCATCAGAAGAGTCCGTCCCTAACACTCTAGTCCACTTTAAGCCTCTGTGAATGCCAGACTAGACCTGACTAGAACACCAGTTGCCCTTCGAACAAAGACCCGTGACTAAGCAGAACTAATAACAATACCAATTTGAACACTGTTTGGGGGGGGGGGGACTCGAGTAAGTGTATATGGCACTCCTTGTATCCTGGGGACAGGACAGCACTTCTGGCAGGACAATGGGACTCTGAAAAAGGATCCCCCCCTACTACTTATGACTTGGGAATCTGAAGCTGTACTAACAGGGGAAAACCAGTCCCTACCTTGGTGTGATCAGGACTATGGCACTGACATTAACTCCACAACTACCCTGCCTGTGACATACTTATGGGCTGAGGGAACTTCAGATTTTCCCATAAATCTCCAGGGGATGGGTCCAAACTTCTGTTGTCACGTGAAGGGAAGTCGGGGACTGCCATCACAGAGCTTATGGTTGAGACCAAACACCCTCTCCCTTTTGTGATTCTATGGTGGTAAGAATCTAATATTTGTATTTGAGGATTAATTACACTGAGATGAGTTGTAGATAGTTTCTATGAAGGTTTGTAAGGGGCCAATTCCTCTTCTGGGAGACCAGACTGCAGGGTATCAATCTTTGACAAGTCCAACCTCTGCCTTGCCTCTTCTACAGAATTATTTTCAAAAACTGTTGATCACTCATGATTTAATTCTTCCAAAAGTGCAGAGTCCTTTTCCTAGGCTTTCTTCCAGGAATTGTGTTTACAAAAAAAGCCATGTATCCCAATCTAAAAGATGGAGCTCTACTATGTACCAAAGATGTTCACTAGTTTCAGTCTGGTTTTGGAGTTCTAGTGTCTTCATCCTTGACCTCACGGTGATATGTAAGACTTAATCCAGAAGTTCAGTTGTCCTCTGTACTGCTCAGCCCCGGCGGAGCCTAACTTCCTAGGACCTCTAGGTTGTGGCAACATGGCCAGTTGCTTTCCTGAAACAACCCTGAGGAAAGAGCCTAGCAAATGCACGGCCCTCCTCCCTCGTTGAAAGCTGTTATAAAGTAGCTGTGCTAGACTGGGATCTTGATTAATCCTAAGAATGGTTGGAGGACACATCATGTCACCATTTGAAGGTGACCATTGAATGAAAAACACTTCAACATGGTCAGGATTGAGAGAAAAAGGTTTCTAGGGCTCAGGATACCTCTTGAGCAGGAAACTCCTCAGCTAGGACTAAAGCCTGCCTCTCTAAGCAGGAAGGTTACCTGGTATTTCACGGACTTTTATATTTGGTTAGGCATGGAGGGCACAGACTCTCAGGATTCTTCAATGCCAGGAGCCTACAAGAATTGAGTGTCTACAGGCATCACACTGGGCAGTAGGGCATAGGAATTTGCTCAGCTTTATAACTAAGGAAGACTCTCAACGGGTGTTGAATGTCCTCTGTCACTAGGCCATACTATCTAAGGTCAGGGAAAGCTGGAAAGCCTATGATAAGAGAAACCTAAATTTAGAGGTTTGGGTTCTTCAGGGACCTGGTGATCTAGTGATCAAAAGGTTTATGTTGTGACTAAAAGATAGGTGTGAGGGGATAAACTACAGCCTGAACCTCCATCCTAATCCACAGCTTCCGTCTCTGAAACAACAAGGGTTAGGTGAGTGGCAGTAATGCAGTAAGCTGGATCTTCTGGGGAGAGTGGGCTCACTGGAGTAGATGTTCATAAGTCAATCATGTTATTTTAAAAGCCTTTTAGAGAGTAGGGGAGAGGGAGGAGGGGTCTTAAGCAGATTCCCAATGGAATGTGGAGCCTGACATGGGGCTCCATCTCCTGACTGAGGTCATAACCCCAGCCATAATCAAGAGTCAGATGGTTAACCAACGTGAGCCACTCAGACACCCTTAAATCAGAATTTTTTTAAACCACTCATGGGACAATGTAAAGGTCCTAGAGCACAAACTCCACTTACTATACCTCTCCTGACTTCTATATTGGTTTGCTGAGGTTCCCATGACAAAAGAACAGCCTGAGTGGCTTATACAACAGAAGTCTCTGTATGGTCTAGAAGCCCCAACTTCAGTTCTGACCAATCTGGCTTCTGGTAAGACTCCAATCTGGCTGACTTGTAGATGGCCACTGTATCCTTCTGCCTTCAGAGAGTAACCCCTCTGGTGTCTTATAGGGGCACTAGTCCCATTTAATCAGGGCTCTACCAGTATGACCTCCTAGAACTCTACTACTTAGAGGTCCCATGTCCAAATACCACCACACTAAAAATCAGGGTCTCCACTCTCAAGTTTTGCGGATACAAACTTCCAGTCCAGAGCACTTGCTATTACAATTGTGAATTTGAACTGAGGATTTAGATCATTGACAACTTTGCAGATCTCCTTAAATCAGTACCAATCCTAGTGCAGAACAGCAAGTGCAAATCTTCAGAACATTAAGATCACATCTGTAGGGAACTATATACCCTATATGCTGCACTATATATGATACATACAAAATACCATTAGGAGTCCCTGGAAATAAGACCGGAAACTCTGGATGACAGCGAATTGGTACAAAGAGCCTTGGGTGTGTCTGACCTGGGAATCACTGAGCCAGTAAAAGATATTTGGTGGTCAACAAACATGTTCTGACTTATCTTTAAAAAGCTATATTCTTACCCTCACTCCCCAGAGCATTCTTCCACTATCAAGCCACTCCGACATTTCCTTGCTTCCTATTCTGGTCTAAGTCCCCATGTTATGCCTGGATTCTAGTGATTGTTTTGTCTCCTTGCCTCATCCTGTCCACAGTAGAACTCTTCTCCCACAGACCCGCAGTGACTTTTGAAGATAAATCCCAACCCTACACCACAGTTGTATCCCCATTGGAGTAATTCTAACCTAAGACCATAAGGTCCTTTTTGTAATCCTCACCCCAATACCCACTACATCTTTGAGAGAGGGGGAGATGTTAATAAGCTTCAACCATACCAGTTTTCTTCCTTTTCTAAGGTGTTTTGGCATCCTTTGTTCCTGTCTGGAATCTTCTCTTCCTATACCCATACTGCTAATTCTGCAGTCCAGTCTTTGCTCACCTATTAGGAGGTCTACACTAGAGATTAAACATAAAGCTTACCCTGCCCCATCATGCTGACCGAAAATACCTAAAGGAATTCCAGTGGAGAGATCCACAAGTCCCATGAAAGGAATTTTTCAATCTTTCCCTTTTTGTATACAACTTTCTGCCAAGAACAGTCCTTGCACACAGAAGTCATGCCCTTGCAGTGGGAGTGGTGACCAGGGACCAACTAAGAATCAAGATGGGAGGAGAGAGGCAGACTTGGAAACAAATCAAATTGGACAGGAGGGTGATTATTTTTAGAACCTGATGGACCCACACCCTGAAGTTTAATAATATTGTCTTTGTTCTCTGAGGTACAGATCTATCACCAGGTAGAAGGCTTAGCAAATGAAAGTCTAGACCTCTTTTCAGATGGAGTGTGGGATGTGCTTCCAGCAGAGGCATTAGGACTTTGCAAGAAAGATTCATGTAGTCTCCACCTTCTGGCTGATTGAAAACTCAAGGTTCCCAGAAAGGAGGTGAGATTCATGTGTTCCAGAGCCCAAAAAAATGGAAAGCCCAGGTCTCCTCTCATGTCTATTTTTCTGGGATATCCATAGAAGACCCCCAATACCTAAAACGAATGAACTGAACTGATTTCCCTTGAGGTCTTGAGGTATTTAGGAAGTCCTGGCAGATTATCAGAACTTGGAAGCCAGTCTATAACTGTTGTGAACTAAGACCCACTGGGATTTAGAACTCCCATAAATCCATTGAGAAACAAATGGAGACTCGAATTTGTGAAAGTAGAAGTAACTACCAGTGTGGTTGTGGGAACAGTACTTCATTTTCTCATCTCCTAGGTGGTCTGACAGCTTTCTGGAAGATGCTGTGGAGATACTCTTGGCTTCCAAGCCTAGTGTAGCACTTTGTCTTAACCTTTTTATCAAGGCTCTTGGTAAGAGAAATATCTAAGACAAGTGCAAAAGGCATGGAGTTGGAATGGCTACCAAATCAATGCAAAAGAAATGTGGAAAGACAAGAAAAATACTTGGGACAAGTACAAAAGATCCAGGGAAACCCAGCTTACAAAACCTGGGTTTTCATCCAGGCTCAAAATAAGAAACCAAACAAAAATGGCAGCAAGACAGAAGTCTGGGATGACTTGCAGCACAAATGGGATGGAACAGATTTTATCTACTCAAGGAAGCCTCCTAGAGGAGGATGTGCTCTGTCTGGACAATAGGGAGGGCCTGCCTGTATATCCTCCCTCCCCATGTGTATCCTCAGCCTGTGAATACAGCTTCTCAGGGTCCTCATGTTGCAGGTGGGAGGCCACAGGAGCCCAAATGCCCTCATGCTTGACTCCCCTCCAGAAACAGGAGGGCTGGCCTGCATTATTAAATTGTAGAAGTGAGGCGGGTGGGGGGATGGGGTGATTCAGTGATGGGCACCGAGGGGGGCACTTCATAGGATGAGCACTGGGTGTTATGCTAGGTGTTGGCAAATCGAACTTCAATAAAAACATACTTAAAAATGTAGAAGCAAGCTCAACTCCAGTCTCACTCCCCATCTCTAACTTATTCAATTGTTCCCTATTGTCGATATCCCAGTGTCTAAGTTCCCTACTGGGAAATCCTCAGGTATCTCCATTCCTACCCCACTTCTCATTATTCCATCCTCTATTTGCCAGCAAAAATGGGTTGCTTTCACTGTTCAGCTTTTCCTCAGTGACCTTGAGGTTTCCAGTCTCTAGGCATTCCATCCTGGGTGATGCCCACTCAAATGGAGTGCCCTTCTCCCATGATACTTCAGTAATCAAGCTTTAACTGCTGATTCCCAGATGTCACTAAGTCAGAGCCACTAGGGACGAGTCCTGTAAAACTATATAAATCGATAGGTTTCAAGTCTCCCCAGGTGACTAATAATCAGACCAGTCATCATTTTCTGTAATCATACTACCTGAGGTTTAGGTCAAACCTGGCCCATGGTGAGCATTGGATAAGTTGTGGTTATGGTAACATTATCCCACTGGGAATGAGGTATCCCTTTGTAGAAGAGGCAGGAAAGTAAAAACGGATCAAGTGACACACCTAAGGCTACACCTCAGTTAAGGCTGCAACTTGAATCTAGAGCTGCCTAACTGCAAGATCTGTTCCTCCTAAAACCTCACTGCTGATCCAGAGGGAGATAGCCCGCTCTCCTCAGAAGGCTCACAGCATCGCCCCGTTCTGCTTTGTCTGATGGGTTTGTGTACCTGTTCTTGTATCCCTCCCCTGGCTCCTGACAAGGGACCACTTCCCTTGCCCCACCTCTGTCCTGTCCCCCCAACCCCCAAGCATTTTGTCCACAGCTAGATACATCAGATATTCAATAAATGTTGAATCAAATCACTTAATCATATGGTTCTACTTTCGAGATTCTTCTGGAAAAGGGTGAAAGAAAACTCTCAATTTGGTACAGTAACTTTTCTCAAAGTTTTGAGTAAATATTCAAATGGCCACAATTCCATTGCAAGCAAGGCAATTACCAATATACCACTTTTTCCTGTATAAACAAGCAACATAACAAAAGGATTCCAAGTTCAAGATAGGTATTCTAGAAAGGTGGAAAAAGCCAAGTAGCTTAATCTTGCTGAAGTCTTACGATTTTCTAGATGGAGGAATTTAAACTATCTCAGAGCATAAGTGAAAAGGAAAAAACCCTTAGAAAGCATCTTGTGAGGGGAGAATGGATGATTCTATATGTAGGCAACGATAAAGAAAAAGAAGATCCTAAGGATGGACAAGAAGTTGGCAATGCCAGCATTACAGGCTCTTTAGGTTCCTAATAGTGTCTAACAGCACGGATCAGATGTCATTATCTGGATCCTAAACTCTGGTCAGCCTTATTGCTGTGAACCTAGATAAATTTTCATACTTCTCTAAACGGGAGTTTCTTCATCAGTAAAGTAACCATGATAAGAATGATAAGAATTCTAGCAGTTATGGTGAAGACCCAACAAGAAGCTCAGGAGTGTGATATGAACCTAATGTCAATTAAGCTCATGGTGAAGCCCTAACCCCCTAAAATAGTGGTATTGGAGGTGGGGCCTTGGATAGGTGCCCTTACAAGAGGTGATCAGCACTCCCTTGCTTTCCATCTGGTCAGGACACAGCGGGGAGGTGGCCATCTGCAAGCCAGGAAAAGGGCACTCCCCAGAATCCAGCCATGCTGGTGTCTTTCCCTGGGTCTCCCAGCCCCTAGAACCATGAAAAATAAACTCTTTAGGTCCCCTGGGCTGTGATATCTTATGGCAGCCAAAACTGAAAGTGAACAAAGTACTTAGCTCTGTGTCCTGGGGACACCTAGTAAACAATCGTAGTCCTAGTAAGACTACTTGTAGAAGTCCTAATGATGGACTGCTTGCTATTTTCCTCTCCATGGAGTCCTATAGTTGGCTATAGTATCTGGCAAGTGTTCATGCAAGCTTTGTAGAAAAAAATTTTTTTTGAGGATGAGAAATGTATTCTTTGGCACTTTTTTTTTTCTCCTTTCACAAAACAGTTCTGTAAGGTAACTGTTTAAGCCCTACCTTCATAAGTCAAGACTTTTAATTTAATCTGGCATATAAAAAAATCATTAAAGTGGTCTTGGGTGCTGTACTTTCAGTGCCCGTCTGCTCTGTGCCCAGCATGTGGGGCTGGGAAGGATGTGTCTCCACAGCTCTGGGAAAAGGCTTTAATCTCCCAGATTATCCTTTTAAAAAAAAGTTCTTAAAAAAAAAAAAACTTCAATGGAAATGACCCATTCTTCCTCGGGAGCAACTCCTAAGGTCTGTCTGTGAATCGATGCAGCAGGGCCTATGGCCCTGCCCCTCCATCCAGGTCCCTGTGCATGGGGGACACCTACTGCCACCACCCAGTAAAAGTCGTGGGTGTGTGTTTGTGTGTGTGTGTAGGGGCCAAGTGAATGGATGAGCTGCTTTAGCTGAAGTTAAGGGGGAAAAAGGGACAAGCTGGGAAAGAGGCATTTTGCTTTTTAAGTCCCCACCTGGTCTCCCTGGCTCAGCCTGGAGGCCACAGCCTCTGAGTCCACATGGACGCTTCAGTTTACACCTACTCTGGGTTTCCATGGGAGCAGTCCCTGAACTGGCTGAGTGACGCTGGTCTTCCAACAGTCCATGATGAACCCCAAGCAAAAACAAGCATTCCCCTCCCTTAGGTCCCTGGAGAAGGACACAGAAGCAAAGAGGAGCAGCTGCCTGTAAGCACCCTCCCTACCTGTCTCTCTACTCTGGACTTTCTGTCCTGCTAGCTTTGCTCTATTCCAGGCCCTTCAGATATTGGAACCTTCTGCCTCTGGGCCTCCCCTAGTGCCTGGCCTGGGTTCATAGTTCTTAACTTGCCATGGCTGCTGGGCAGGAGTCACCCCTGGATTGCCACTCTAGTCCCCTAACTGGCCTTCCTGCCACCGGCTGGCTTGTTTAACAGACTTCTGTGGCTGCTGGGTCTTTGTTCAGATAATTCACTGGCTCCCAGTTGCCCTCCAAGTAGAAGCAGGTGTTACCAGTGACCCCTGGGGCCCTGCACGATATAGGACATCTCCTGCTTTGCTTCTCTGTACAGCTGCTCTGGCTTCTCACTACTTTGTCTGACCATACATGTTCCTGGATGTTGCCTTTGCACTAGTCTCTCCACCTGAACTCTTCCCTGGATATCTGCATGACCAGCTCTCTCCAGGACTTTCCAATGGCTCCTTGAGAAGCAATATCGAAGTAAGAAAACTACTTGGGCTCCTTACCCTACTGTACTTAATTTTACTTTTTCTCTTTCCCACCTCCTTTCCTTCTTAAGTTTAACTTGCCAACCTATAACACCTGGTGCTCATCACATTATGTACCCTCAATGTCTGTCACCCAGTGATCCCATCCCCCCACCCACCTTCCCTTCAGAAATCCTCCATTTCCTAGAGTCCAGAGTTTCTATTTGTCCCCTCTAACTTTTCCTCAGTTTCCTTTCCTTTCCTTATGGTCCTTTTCACTGTTACTTATATTCCACATGAGTGAGACCACATAAAGGTCTTTCTCCAATTGACTTATTTCACTTAGTATAAAGATCCTCCAGTGTCATCCATGTCCCTGTAAATGGGAGATATTCGTCCTCCTGGATGATGCAGTAATATTCCATTTTGTGTGTATACGTATAGATATATACACATATATACCACATCTTTATCCATTCATCTGGACCCTCCATACCTTTCTCCAGAGTGGCTGTACCAGCTTGCATTCCCACCAACAGTGCAAGAGGGTTCCCCTTTCCTGCATCTTTGCCAACATCTGTTTCCTGCTTTATTAATCTGCATCCACATCTGTCATTTCCTTAGTGGTTAATTTTAACCATTCTGGCTGGTGTGAGGTGGTATCTCATTGTGGTTTTGACTTGCATTACCCTGGTGACCAGTGCTGTAGAGCATTTTTTTCATGTCTGTTGGCCATGTATAGGTCGTCTTTGGAAAAATGTCTGTTTGTCTTCCAATTTCTTGACTAGATTCTTTGGGGTATGGAGTTTGAGAAGTTCCTTTTATTTATGAGCATTTTACAGGCTGAGTGTCCAAAGGCTAGATTAGCATGAGTGAAGTATGTGGGGAGCCTCCAGGTGGAGGAGCTCTCCATCTCGGTAGCTCCTCTGCTTCTCACTAGGTCTTGCTGGGGTCTTCCCCCCGCTCTGGCCTGGCCAGTCTCTATCCTCTCTCACTAGGCCTTTCCCACTCCCAGCCCTCTCATCTGCCTGGGCGAGGTCGTCCTTTGAGCACTCAAAGCACTTTTCAAGCCCCTAAGAGCTATGAGCAGACTCTGCTGTATCAGTTATTCCCATATCTCCTACTTTAACAGGAAGTAGGACTTGTAGAAAGTTTCTCAACAAACCTCAAAGCAGCTAAAAGGACAACCACATTGTAAGTGCTCAGCAGGTGTCTTCAGATGGTCAAGGGAAGAGTTCAGACCTTCAGGCCAGCCTGGATTTGAATCCGAGAGAAGCACTTAACTGTATTAACCTAGAAAAGCTTGAGCCTCAGTTTCCCTGTCTTATAATGGGGATAATGTGATCCCTTACATGAATTGTTAGGATTGACCAAACCTATGAATGCAGGGAGGTGTGGGGGACAGAGTGCCTGGTGCATTAAAATCCTAGTGGTCAGAGGGAAAGAAGAGGGGGTTTGAAGAAATGAGGCTTATGTTACTCAATGTGGACTATTAGGTCAAAGCTAACAATGGATCACTAAAACCTTTCCCTTCCTGCTTCTAAGAGTGGCAGGAAGGACATTTCATTCCCCCTTTCCCCCTACTTCTAAACACTTCAGACGCTGGGCAGATAATAGGTATTTCAGATCTAACCACTCTCCCAAACCCAAGACCTAGGTGCCATTATTTGCATCTCCCATAAGGGGGTACAAAGAATCTGGCTACATGGAGCCATAGCTTGCATGAAGCTTGCATCGAAGCTCCCATATAGGCGTCTGGAATCAAGCTGATACTTCTAACACTCAGCCGGATACCTTCTTCTGCTGTGTACTGGCTCGGAAAGAAAGTTCAAATGTATTTGCCTGACTTGATCTTCAAAAATTACCTTGCATTTGACCGATTTAAATGAAAGCCATGTTTGCATTGTTGGGGGAGCACAGCTGCAAGTATAGATGGAGAATCCCACCTGGTTGAACCCATTCCAGTAACATGACAGCTGTGGGACCTGTATAGGTTACTTTTCTCTGAGGCTTCAGATCTCAGATATAAAGTGAGACAATAACACACCCTGAATGGTTTCAAGGATCCTACTAAAAATCTTAATATAAATGGGTTCATATCATAAGTCATAATGCCTAAAGCAAGACACTAAATTTTAAGTCAAACTCCTGATTCTTGGCCATTAAATTCAAGAGATTTTAATATTTGCGGTAGGTCAGTTCTAGTTTACTCTTTTAAGGTGTGCCAAGCCACTGGCTGCTCACACAGCCCTGAACTGCCTCCTGAGAAACATGATTGACAGCAGGGCTTTAAAGGTTGAATATAGTTTCAGATCTTGCATAGTGATCCAGTATTAGGACTGGAATTAGAACCAAATGGGATTTTTCTCCATAACCCAGAATAACTGAATTAATGTTGTACAGTAATAAATGAAGCTTTGTTTCCTCCTCTCCATGAGGAATGAGTTCTGTTGCTCAAGACAGTGTAGGAAGAATTTGCATGAGCAAACTTCCTGTAAGCATCAAGAGACACCTGGCGCCAGATCACACAGCCAGCCCCACTTATGCTCAACCACCTGATGAAGCCACCAGGGCCTTTTGCCCATGATGGAGTGTTTCAGGATGGGTATAGGACAAGAGCGGCAGGCTGCCTCTACTCCTCCAGAATCTTAATGCAGACTACTGCACAGAGCTTCCATTAAGAGGATGGTTCATTTTTCTGAGTTTGCCAAACACAAGATCAGAGGTCTTATATATATATATTTTCTTCCTGCCTAGGAGTTGCTGATGCCTGCTTCACAATTCAATCCAATATAGATTCTTAGGGAGACTATCTTGTCAAAGATCAAGTATTCTGCTCAGTGACCTGTTGCTAATGGGTATACCTAGACCTTGAACACGGAGCCTCTCATTTTCAACCCTAAGTACATTCTACTGCTCATGATCTTCATAAGCTCACTGCAGTTGTGCTTTCCTGAGTGGCTGTGTGGGAGTCGGTTTTCACATGGTGGGACCACTAATCCTATATAACCATAGTCCTATGTCAAATTCTCATGTGACAGGTGCCATGGTTTTGAACAGAACTAGGACTCTTGAGGATAAGAACAATATATACTTAAATGGCTTCTAATGCATGATCCACCTGTGTATCCAGCTTTTTGGAGGGTATTTTGGCAAGTGACATTTTGCAATAAACTTCCCTTGGAAAAACAATTCTTTTAACTATGAAGTTAAAATCCAGTACATATGTTCTGCAGTGAAGTGGTAGCCTCTAGGGCTTTTATAACTGTAGGCAGCTTTCATGGAAAGCAACATTCCAGCATTCTGTGGGTCATAGGTTCAGGATCCCTCATCATATTCATGTCATCTGTATGAATTATGTCTTAGCCCCCTACTGATCATCTTTCAATTATAAGCCATTCTGAATGGAGATCCTACCATACTCACATGTACATAATCACCTCTAATCCAGCCTTTAGCCATGCTTGACCTTTCTAATACTTGTATGAATGAGTCAATATCTAAGAATCCCATCAATGTCAGATTCCAGAAAGAGGTTCTAAACAACATAGCCATAGTTCAGGTCTCAGGCTGGGTACCAGGCAGGTTCAGGCTTAAGAGTTAGAACCTAAAAGTTCCTCCCACTCTTTTAATATAGGATAACTGTTATCTTCATAGGCATTTAGAAAGGTACCTCCTCTGAGGATTTAGCCAAAAATGCTGACCATCCGGGTGGATGAATTAGGGAAAAAATCCAATGTTGGTGTGGAGAGGGATCAGAGAATCACAATTCTACGAGATAGGACAGTCACACAAACATGCCCTGGCTCTCCTCTGGTAGGCACTGTGAAAACGACTGTTCCACGACTCCCAGGAGTTGGGGAATGCCATTTTTATCCATGGGGTCTATGGTGAACATGACTAGAGTTAATATCCCAGATGTGCCCTAATGTTTAGACAAAGTCACTAAGATATCTGGAATTATAGCCCATCTGTTCAGCATGGACAGTAACATTGTTTCTTGCATACCCAGCATATGAAATGCGGTCACCTATGTGAAGATGCTCTTGGTGCCCTATACTATTCAGTTCAGGTCTAACTTCTCCAGACATACCTCGAGAGGTCCAATTCATGCTGACAGTGACCAGTGCCAAGTGCTGGCCCTAAGGTACCTTCATGTCTGCTTCGGGGCCTTTCCCAGGCTATAGGGAAGCAGGCCAGCAAGCAGACACATCCTGGGGTGTTTAAAGATTTAGGGTTCCCAAGGCAGTACTAGACAATGCTATACAGGAGACTCTAGGTAAATTCCCAGCCTGTTGGCTTTCTGAAATAAGATTCTGGAAGGCCTTCTGTAGCTCTCCAAATGGTCACAGCAGAATTTTGCCCCTACTGCCTATGGCAATGGTATTGGTGCTACAAACTTGCAAATAGGTCTCCCTTCCTCACTGTTCCTGCTTCCTAAGACCACTTCCTAAGTCAACCACTGTACCAGAGCATTTTCCCCAGGTTCTGCTTTGGTGAGGACCTAAACTAAACATACCTGACTTTTGGAGTCTGCTCCCACTTGTAAAGATATTGGAACTCATCACCCCATTCTTCACAACAAAAACCTGGATAGACTAAAAGCCCATTCTCTGTAAACCTCGTGACTTGTTTTAGGTACATCAGATTTCAGGTGGCAGCTGTCCTGCAGAGATAGGCAAATCCAGACCATGCCAACCAAGATATGCTTAAAGCAGAAGCTGCTGGGGACCTGAGGTGGTACAGAGATGTAAGTGGTAATCTAGATGAATTTCTAGGAGCCAACTGCAGACTAGCATGAGAAGGAGAAATTTCTAGGGGCTCTACTTTGGGGGGGACTTTTCCCTGTGGGTTCTCTGTGAAAATCCAAGAAAGATTCCCCTTCCACCCTTCCAGTTCTGGCAGGGGCTAGGGAAGAGTTGTCATTATGAAATAAGCCCAGGGCATTCTAATAGCAAAGGACCCGTCTCCAGAGGGAAAAACTTTATGAGCATGTTCCAAACTTTCCTCTATTCTTGCCCCCTCTAGCTATCCTGTCCCTCAGGATAAGAAACATATGGAGGTCACAGCTCATCAAGGGACTGAATGGTACCTTGACCTCCCACATCTCAGGTTTACACTTGTAACAAAGGGATTGGAAATGCTTTCAGACTTGCTTGTATAAATATTTTCTGGATACTGATGCTGTAAATGACTTCAGACAACCTGGTAAGGGGAAGATTCTGAACCCCTGTTTTCTCCACTGTAAAAACAAAACAATTTCTAACATGCTTTACTCATGAGTTCAGTAAGACGATGAAACCAGATATGAATGTAGAACTCTAAAAGCTAAACAGATCTATGCAAATATTAGAGGGAAATACTCTCCTTAATCCCAGAGAGAAGGGGGCTCATGGAGTCTCTTGACCAGGATCACCTGGCCAACTAGGATGCATGTTGTAGAACTTCTTTCCTCTGTCCATACCCCTGATCTTTCCAGGCACCCTCCCGTTCTGAGGGCCTACGTAGATCTCCCCATCTTCCCCACAGAAGCCTGATATCAAATTCATCACCCTCACTTTTCAGCACCTTGGGATCCAGGGACTGTCTACCTCAGGGGTGAGACCTAGCGGTGGGAGGAAAGCCATGTGGAGATGCTCTAGTTTCCTTCAGTTCACTGTAAATATTCATCGTTAGAAGCTCAGAGAAATCACTTCGTTATTAGTATGCAATGACCCTGTGCTAGAATATTTTATCTGCTTGGAAGAAGATACAAAGTAGGTCGTCTGAGAAGTGACTTGGGCAGATGTGAAGGTCTTCCATGTGATGCTGCTGATCAAAGGAGCACTAAAACATATTGGGAAGACAGATCTGGGGTCTGATCCAGCCCAGTCATTGGAAAAGCTAGCACTAGCCGTTCAGCTTCAAGTGCAGGTCCCAGAGTCACGAACTCCCACCTGCTCCCCTGTAGAATGCAGTACTTATTTCTTATGGTTGAATTCAAACCACAGAAAAATAACCTGACAGTAGGCGCTAGGAAATAATTTATTTCACATCTCACAATACTATCTTGGGGAGAGGACCACATTCACAATGAGCCAAGGAATAGCATGCCTCTAAAACCCTGACCGGAGCATGTTTCCTAACTGTCCTCTCTGAGCCAGGGCTTCTCAGGGTTTTACATGCATACAAATCACCTGTGGAGCTAGGTAGAGACGGATTCTGCTTCAACAGGTCAAGCTGGATCCTGAGATTCTACGTTTCTAACAAATTCCCATGTGATGCCAGTGCTCCTGGTCCATGGACCATACTCTGAATAGTGAGGGCATTTTAACAAGATATCCGCATGATTTGCATGTACAGCAAAGTCTGAGAAGCTGTATAGTACAGCTGAAGCTGTAGGCATTAAAGAACTTTTAGGAATATCCTGAGAGCTATGGCATGATAAGCTGTGGGCTAGCTTCTGGGAATAAGTCATTTTCTCAGGGGAGAGCTGATGCCATTTTGTGCATACAAACATTGGTAGTTCCCCAGGGTAGCAGACAAAGGATTATAATATGTGGAAATATTCGAGATCAGCTATATTTGTTACTTAATCCTCACATTAACTCTGAGGCAGGGACTATTATAATTGCCAACTTCTAGATGAGGCTAATGGTTATGGTCTCAGATTCTACAGCTAAGTTTAAATAAACTTATTGTGTTCAAAGTTCACAGGTTTAGGCTGTCCTGAATCCCCTGGTTCAGCACTCTGACAACGATGAGAAGCAGAGGTGGGTCTCCATCGTGCAGGATGGCCAATGACCTTTTGCTAGCATCCATGCTGGGCATTTCTGGGTCCTCTCTCCCCTGCACTTGAAGCTGAACGGCTAAGCCTCGCTGCTCCTGCTGTCACAGGCCCAATCCCCTTTCCCCTTCCTTTCCTGTTCTGCTAGACTTGGCTGACACCTGAGCATCAGAGGCTGGAAGGAAAATGCAGGCTACCCTATTCTATCCCTGCCTGGGGCTGTGAGGTGTCTGAACTGAAAACTATGACATGCCCCTCAGCACCATGGACAGGATCTCCAGCACGATTATTCCCTTCGCATTTTGCCCCCCATCCCACAAGGCTACTTGAGGGCATATAAGCAACCAAACTTCTTTTCTCCTAAACCCTTTAATTATTGTAAAAATAGAAGGCCTTCAACCACAGTTATCCAACTTGATAACCATGAATAATGCACATTAATGCACAGGCTAAGAATAGGAGATGGGGCTGCTGATTAAGTCAGCCATGAGCAACCAGGATCCAGGGGTTAAACTATGTGTGTGGGGACTTCTAAGAGCTATTTATCCAAATACACACCTCACCTACTCTTTCGATGTAGATACCATATAAAACATCAAATAGGTTGTTTAAAAATCCCTGGACCTGCAGCATCACTTTGAATGCTGGGCTCCACCCTTCAGAAATTTCAATCTGTTTGAACAAATCCTCCAGGTGATTCTGATCTAAGAATCAGTTTTATTTCAACAAAAGGCTTTAAATATCAGTAATTTTACCAGACCTTGAAATGTCTCAGGATAATGGAAGGAAATAGTATTGGCCAATAGTACTCAACTGGGATTGAGTGGGGCAGGGGATGGGGTGGTGGTTGGGGGGGTGTGGTTCGAGAGTCAGTCCCACTCAAGTCACCTGTTAGTTGTGGTCTTGGGCAAGTTGCGTCTTTAAAGAGTTGAGGGTTTGGCAGAGGGTCTGCTAATGCTCAGACAAGGATGTCACATAGTAATAGCTCAATGAACAATTATAATTCTCTCCATCTGATGTCCCCTTTTAAGCAAGAAATCACTATCCTGTGCTACATGAAATCAAAGCATTAGCTAACCAGTTCCTCGTGGCCCACAAATCTTTGTCCTGCTATTGTTAATGCCCCCATTGTACGCACTCAGAATAAGTGAAATGGAATGTATGCCAGGTGTCCATTCCACACCACTTATTTTACTTGTATTGTTACTCCAGGGAAATGGAAATCCTCTTCCAGAGAATGGAACCCACTCACACCTATGCACTGCTGGGGGACAGTCTTTGAGGATAATAGCTACCTGAGTCCCTCTCTTCTCACAGCCCACTCACATACAATGGGTCAGTTGATAGCTTCTACTTCTAGCTCCAAAACTTCCTTGAATCTCAGATCTCCAACGGAAACTCACTTGAACCACATCTGGATATTTCTGTTTTTCAAAATCCCTTCACTCATGTGCTGCTCTCACTGTACGAGGAATCCCACGACTCTTTGGGATCTGACACACATCATGATATGCACCTAGCAAAGTAAGACCCAGGGCCTCCCTGTGGATGCTTTGTGGGTGTGCTGTTCGGAGGAAGAACAGCCTAGGGGTTGGCCCATGATTTCTGGTCTAATCAGAAGTTGAGTTGGCTGGAGACATCACCATCAGCTGCTGCCTCTGCCCTATGAGCCACAGACCAGCAGGGTGGCCTTTCTGAAATCCAATTCTTTTGTTTAAAGACTCCTCCACAAGAGGGCAGCCCCAGTGGCTCAGCAGGGGATGTGAGGCAATGTCTAGAGCTACTTTTGGTTTCTGTTACTGGGTAGAGGCCAGGGGTATTGGTAAACATCCTACAATGCACAGGACAGTTTCCCTACAACAAAGATGTATCCAGCCAAAACTATCAGTGCCCAAATTGAGAAATCCTGAGCTAAATCCTGAACTCAAATGTCCTCTCTTCCAAGAAGCATTCTGGGCTTGTACCTTCTTCCCCAAGGGGCTTGCGTGCTCTTGCTCTGGGCTTCCATAGAGTAACCCAGAAGGCCATCAGAGCACTTACAACCTTTAAATTTATTAAATTACAGTAGCTGGTCACTATCTTCTAGATCAAGAAGTCCTCCCAGGAAAGAACCAACATTGGGTCTTTTTTTTTTTTTTCCTTTTCAACCTCAGATGCAGAGTGTTCATCATATCAACTAATAGATGCTGTGTAGACCAAAGAAGTTAATTTCTAACAGAGGTTTGACACAGTAGGTAATATTTGCCCACTCAATGATACATCTGGAAATTATAACGTACTTCAGTCCTGTTATAATCTCTTATGGTTAAAAAAAAAAAATTTAAGGGCACTGGGTGCCGTAGAAAATACAGGGCTCTCACCCACTGTGAGGAATGGACTTCTGTCAAGGCTAAGCCGGGGGGGTGCCAGTACTCCTTGGTCACTATGCCAATGGCTGAATGGGGCCACTTGACCTTTGCTATGGACTTTGAGGCAGACAATCTTTGGGAACGATCCTTCTTTGCCTCTGATCTGAAGGCACTGAAGCAACACTTCAGTATTGGACAAGAAGTTTTTGGGACTTCAGGGAACCTGGATTTGGAACAATTAGACCTAGACCCAGACTTGTCGGAGTAGTGGCACCACGAATCCTCAAGGGACAATATGAACCTACATCTTGCACAACCGCCCTAATTTGAGCCTTGGGTTTTCTTTCCTCGTTACATAAGTAGTCCCCCCTTAAATATGTGCTGAGCCTTGGCACCTGCTGTACAATACACAAGCACCACCCCTAATACCATGGACATCCAGCATTTTGTTGGAACACTTGGAAAAGAAGCACCCTCTGGGACACAGAACAGCCCTGACTGTTGTTTTACCATACCCATCCCCTGTCAGGTTTATGGCCCCAGTGAAAACTGGAAAAAAACATAAAAGACAAACTTAAGGGTGTGCAATCCAAAATTCAGGCTGCGGCTGAGTCAGCTAACTCAATAAAATTCAGCTGAATTTCTTTTATTTGCTTACTGAACTTTTTCCAGTGTCACAAGCATGAAATTGGAGCATAAAATCCATATGAGGTTTTATTCATTGCCATATGCATTTTAGTGAAGATGCTGAAGAGGTGGCTTCTAGGTAATGCTGTTCCCAACCAAATCTGAGTTCTTGATCATTGACAGAAGCATAGCTTTGTGGGACAGGTTATCTGCTTGTCCCCCCGCATCTTCCCTATAAGTCTCTGGATGAATTCCAGAGTCTATTCAGGCACTCTTACACCCCTCCATAGATGTCCCTAGATCTGAGACTCAGCTGTGCAAACCTCAGGCGTGTTACTCCCCATTCTCAAATGTCAGTCTTGTCAAGGAAAAAATAGGATTTCATAAGCTTTCCAGCTGCTTATTTCAATGATTGTCCACTACATTTTATGGCCCACTGACTAGCTATGTGACAGCCGGCCATCCCTGTACCTAATTCTTAACATCTGCACTTGCCAAACATTAATGTTTTCCTCCTCCCAAGGATAGGGATCTCATAATTTAGAAGTTTAAAGTATTCACATTCCTTATAGTTGATTAGCACAGAGTAAGGATCTAATACATACTAGTCGTAGATGAAATTAGCAAGAGAAGTGTTGGTAACAGAAAACTAAAATCGGAAATACAATTCCTTGGGGGCATGAGATTCCACAGTGATGAATTTGCTTGGCACATCGCAACTCTGAGAGAGGCGATTCAACAGAGAAGCCAACTCTGAGATGTCCACACAAAGCTCCCCACCTGGAAGAGAGTTTGCCATTCTGAAGTCACATCACATTTTGTCCTCACTCTTGCACAACTGGGAATAAACTGTATCTTTGTTGTTCATCATGTATTAGGATTAAGATCTTCACATAAAAATACGTGTACACCTTCATGTAGAAGTACGATCATTTTCTTGTTAGCATAAGATACTAACCTCCCAAATCATTGTCCTGATGCATTAGTTTTTTCAATGTGTATATCCTTAGATGCAAACAGGTACAGCTTTACAGTCTGCTCTTCTATTTGTACCTAATTGTGTATATTCCTCCACTTCTAGTATCCTCCTAACTCTACTTTTATGTGGCTGCATAATCTGCCTGACAAATAGAATTCTACTTACCGTTAGATTACTTCTAGCCTTTCATCTTTATAAAGTCCTGTTAGATGACTTTTTTTCTGGATATGAACTTAAGAACTGTTATTTGCCTAGAATGACTTCTTAGGAGTGTGATTGTGGGTAAGAGAGGGTATGGCATACTTCTTTCTACTTCCTAACCATTCTTCTCGAGGTGCAGTAGACTTACAAGCATTCTGGTTAACCCCTAGGCTACTTTGCTCGCAGGACTTTACTGCCCCCTCCCTCCCTGGTGTGCCCTATGGCTTGGGTCTGGTTATTAGAACCATCACTCCTTTCCTATCTGTGAAGCAAGTATGGGATGTTAACTTCCATGCAACTATCTTGAAATAAGTTATTTTCTTGCCTTGCTCCTTCTCTTTTTGGGTTTATGAGCTCCTGGAGGGTAGGACAAAGTTTTAGAGACCTGTGAACCTACCACTCTTCAGCACTCAACTGGCATCTCTCAAGAGAATAGACCCTTCACTTTGGGCGGGGGTGAGGGGGGGGGCTTTAGCCAATTTCATCTAGTAAAGAAAGGAAAATATTGAAGTTAATGTAACTAATTTTTTAACGTGAAGCTAGGTGCCAAAATCTATTGGATTTCCTCAGGCTACTTCTAACATGCATTATCTGCCCTCTTGAATCTCCAGATCTAATTCTGAAGAAACAGACTCCAATTGCTCAGGCAAATAAGTGCAAGTTATCCTGCAAGTTAGCCCAGATCTATTACATGAGCACATGTTTACATGACAGGAGTCCCCCCTTGTGCTGCTTAGCTCCTAGAGCTACAGGTTCCCAAGGGAAGTAGGATAGCTTAGATGATGGTAGTCTCCAGAACATCCCTTCATCAGGAATACCTGCATGAAGGACCCTGGAGTGAATACTTGGGCCCCATGCCACTAGAGGGTGCTGCATGCCCAGGAAGAGGCAGCCATGCTGTCCTCTCCAGGTTCCTCTACCAAGTCTGGCTGTGGTCCTGAGAGCAGAGGGTCTCTCAGGATTCACTGGAATAGAACTCAATGGAAATAGCACAATTTAGAAAATGCAACCAAACCAGCCCACGCCTTTTTTTCTACTCCTAGATTCCCTATCCCAGTGGAATCCAGCCTCCACATCTAAACCAGAATGACTCTGCTGCCCCCACAAGGCAGCCTTGCATCAACATCCACCTGTGCTTGTTTGCTTATATTTCTGAGGATCCAGAGACTAAACATCTGGAAAGGGCCTACAGAAGGTCCTTGCATCCCATGTCCCCTTTCCCTGCCTCTCCAATGGAGCAGTCAACTCAAGGCAGAGCTGTTGACTAGATCTTAACTCATCATTTATCCTAAGAGAATAATATGAACAAGAGATAACATTTATCCTCCCAACAACCATGCAAGTAAGAACTATTATTACCCTTTTATTTTTAAGATCTATTTATTTTTAAAGGGCATGCATATGTATATGCCCAAGTGGGGCAGAGGGAGAGAATCTTCAAGAAGACTCCTCACTTAGCATGGAGCCCCACATGTGGGTGGGGGGGTGGCACTGATCCCACAACTGTGAGATCATGACCTAAGCGACCATCTCCTGATTTCAGCTCAACAGACTGAGCCACCCAAGAGCCCCTAATTACCCTCCTTTAAGAAGAAACAGACTTAAAACAGTTAATCTCAGTCAAAGCCAGAATGTGAAGACCAGTCTGTTTGGTGCCAGAGTCTGGCCTTCCTACTGAGTCACTGAGCTGCCTTTTGGCCCTCTGACTACCCTGAGTTCAGTCTGATGTATGGAAGTCAAGATGTTCATTCGTTGGCTCATTTATTTAGCAAATTATTTGCTTTATTGTGGTAACATGCTCTACAGAAACCTGCATGCTCTACAGAAACCTGCATAACTCTAGTGTATATACATTTTGAGCTTAGACTCATGCGATAACACAGATCATACCTGTGATACTGTCATCACAACAAAGGTACAAAACCTACCCATCACCTCCAAAAATTTCCTTGTGCCCTTTTGTGGGTTTTTGTGTGTTTTGGCAAGAACACTTAATGTGAGATGGATCTTCTTAATGCATTTTTTTTTCTTAATGCATTTTTAAGTACACCATATACTGTATTGTGAAGAACAAGTACCATGTTGTACAACAGAGCTCTAAAGTTGTTTTGCGTAACAAACTTCTTACCTGTCAACCATCCTCTTCCCCTCCCCCACCATTCCATTCTCCCGGTCCTCTGAGAATCCTTATCTCTGTGGCATCAGCTGTAATGTTTTTCACTTTTGATTACATTTATTTGAATCTCTTGGCTGAGCTTCAAGTTTGTCAATTTTATCTTAAACAGATCTTATTTCCATCCTTTTTCTAGTATTTCATTTCTTTATGCTCTAGTCTTATTCCTTCTGCTAACTTTGGGCTCACTTTGTTCTTGCTCTAGCTCCTTGAGGTACCATGTTGGGCCGTTTGAGATCTATCTTCTTAATCTAGGCCTTTATTGTTTTAGAACTTTCCCCATGTACTACTTTTATTAACAGCTACTGTATGCACTTCACTCTGAATAGACCTACAACATAATCTGGCATGAAGACGGACCCAAATGGTGGCAAATCTCACACCAGGGTTGTTCCAAGCACTCTACTCAAGACCCCAGAGGACAGAGGAACTCCCAAACATGGGTAGTGAGGCCCTCATCGGCAGACACCACTGAACTCGGGAGATGAGATTAGTTTCCAAAATGAGGGACTAGACTGAGGCATTGAACAGTAGCCTTGGAGCAAAGGAGGGAGAGCACCAAGGAGGTCCAATACCCTGGATCTGGGGGAGACAGAGGTTCTGAACCCTAGACCTGAGACGCAGCTGTGCGAACCTCAGGCCTGATACTCCCCATTCTCAAAAGTCTGTCTTCTCACTTGTAAAGAGAAAAATGGGATTTTATAAGCTTTCCAGCTGCTTATTTCAATAATAATCATCCATTGCATTTTATGGCTCACTGACTAGCTAGCTATGTGACAGCCGGCCCTCCCTGTACCTAATGCTTAACATTTACACTTACCAAACTTAATGTTTTCCTCCTCCTGAGGATGAGGATATCCTAATTTAGAGGTTTAAAGTATTTGCATACCTTGTAGTTGATTAGCACAGAGTGAGGATCTAATACATACTAGTCATAGATGAAATCAGCAAGAGAAATATTAGTAACAGAAAACTAAAATCGGAAATACAATTCCTTAGGGGCATGAGATTCCACAGTGATGAATTTGCTCGGCACATAGCAACTCTGATAGAGGCGATTCAGCAGAGAAGCTCCCTCCATGCACATGAGTCACCAGCCGCCTCTGCTGGCCTGTGATGCCCCAGCCTCCACTTCTCCAGAGGGGGAGAGGGTAGGCTGAGACTGATCCTCGGGACCACAGGGTGATTGGGCTGGGGGCGGAGTGATTGTTCATCTGACAAAATGAGGAGTTTGGACAAGATGATGCATAAAGGCCCTCCCAGGTGGGGAGATCTGAGATTTGGCAGAGGCCCAGCCAGAGGAAGTGACTCACCCCAAATCATACAGCTAAGCCTAGGCAGAGTTTGAATTTAAACATTGCTTAAAACAATGCCCAAATACAAGTGTCCGTGGGGACCAGGCTGGAAATCGGGGATTTCTGGACTGCAGTGTCTCCTGCAGTACTTGGAGCAGAATGTGCTCACATGCAGGGGGTGCAGGGTAGGGCCATGTCTGAGTGCCTGTGTTTTGAATGTGGTGACAAAGCAATGTCTGAAGCCCTCAGGAAGTTCCCAGAAATGAAAGCGAAGAATGAGGGGGAGCAGGGACCTCTCTGTTCATCTAAAGGAGGCAAGATGGTTGTCTGTGCCCTGGCTAGTCAGACATGCACAGAAAAGATCTTGCAGAGCAGAAGCGCTGGTCCTCGTAGAACATAGAAGAGAGTCAGAGACCAATGCTTGTGCCAGAAGGTGCTGCTCTGAGCCTGGGAGTTCTCACCCCAAAGACTGCAGAATCACCCTCTGAGGCTGGGCCGTCCTCTCAGCATCCTTTGCCTGGGCCATACCTGTACATGTCCCGGCATTAAGAAAACTGGAATGGTATTATAATTCCTTAATAATAAGGCTCCCGATTCTGAGCACTGGTGATGTGCTTGGTGCTTTATGCTTCTGAGTTCTGTTGATTGGAAATGAGGATGAAAACTACCTTACACAATTTTTGTGAAATAAAAACACAAACTGCTTTTTTAAATCTAGGACCCAAGAGTTAGAAATCGACAGTCTTAAGAAAGGTCTGCCTGACTTTAAAAGTGTATTTTCTAGAGTCGCCTGGGTGACTCGGGTGGCTCAGGTCATGAGCTCCCCATCATGAGATCAAGCCCCAAGACAGGCTCCATGCTCAGTCCGTTTTAGATTCTCTCTCCCTCTGCCTTCCCCCTGCCCCCACTCTCTCAAAATAATCTTTTAAAAGTTTTTCTAAGATACCAGTTTCTCTCAAGCTTCTTATCCTTAAGTCCTGGTTTAATACATAATGTGCAAATATACATATTATCAAGTATAGTCGTGTGGACATATATTTTCTATAAGCACAAATGCGTGTTCACTGTGAAGTAAGGAGAAAATTCAAATATTGGCACCAGCACCCTCGGATAAATAATGTTAAAATTTTTGTCTCTGTGTGTGTGTGCACGTGCACGCACACAGTCAATGCATATTTTCTCAATTTGCGTTGTAAAATGAATATATGGTCTGTATGTCGCATATGATCACCTATTTTACCAAATACAAATTTGAATACTTGTCATGCTAGTCTAGTATGTGGTCATACAGCAGCTTATTTCACCCACTTCCCCCTCCTTTCCCCCAGTGCGGGGCATTTTAAGTGTTTCCAGTTTGATTCACAAATTAAAGTGTTAAAAAAAAAAAAAACACTTGGGCAAATAACCTGAGATCAGCACACTAATATTTATCTTCCTGGACTTGTAATTCCACTTCTGTGGATACATTTAAAGGTTTTGGGAGTTCTTACAGCTATTGGTAAGTCTGCCTACAGGAAGGGAATGGGCTCGGCGCATCAACCTGCATCTCCGCACTGTGACAAGACAGCTTCTTGCCATAACTTAACAAAGCAGCACTTGGTGATGTGCTCCTATGTGATTAGCTAACGCGAGCGTCCCTATGGGCAGAGACACATGGCCCTGCAAGCTGTTGAAATCCTCTTGTGAACATACAAGTCTCTGGATGCCAGGGAATTATTCAAGGTGGAGGCTCCCTGGTATGACTTCCCGCAGCCTAGCCCAGCAGGGAACTGGCTTTCCTAAAGAAGATGCTCCTTCTCCAGGCATTTGCTGTCCAGTTGGAGCCATTGCCCCAAAAGAAAGCAAACACTGTCGGATCAGTGCAATGGTGAGAAAGAAATAGCATTCATCATGTGCCTCTGCCCTTTGTAAACTCTCATGGATGATTGGGGCAGCTCTTTCCCTCCAGGAGGAGCTTCCTATGCCCTGAGATCAACAGTCATGAATGGTGTACTGAGTAGAAAAGGGGTGGCATTCAGCTCAGGAAAAACTGACAGGCACCTCGGTCAGGCCTCTTGGGGGTGGATGGTCATGGCAGAACCAGAAGAAAGAGGCGGAAAACACGTCCTCACGTACATCTATAAACTGTCATGTTAACCTCCTGTTTCCCAAACCCACCCCTACCACTAGGTGTTTCACTGTTTGCACTGTCCGTTGATAGGACCAGTCTCAGAATTTACGGTAACAGTGAAACTCCTTCAGTATTTTCCATTTTATGTGTGGGGAGGAGAACCCAAACTTTGTTACCCAAGATCCTTGAATCTTGGTGACCAACCATTTCCCCAGCTATATTTCTCATCCCTCTTGGGTATCCCCTTGAAGTGCTGCTTCAAGTCATTTGGACGATTCTGTTCCTGAGTTCATTCTATCCATGTTCCTCCACTTGTTTTATAATTTGACTCTGCCTACAACCTGACAGCTGTGGTTCTTTCCTGGAGCTGCCAAACGACCTGCCTGTATCGGCCCCATTTCTGGAGTGTTTATCAGAAATGCCACCCCCTGTATCGATTTTTTGCATGAGGACTATGGAGTGGCTGGAAGCACAGAGCAGTGCAAACACCAGGAGCTAAGAGCTAAGGGAGGCTGAATGAGATGCTAAGATCTGTTGAAGGTGCCAGGTACCTATGGTGGCACCCGGGATTTGGAAGGTGAAGGTGAAGTTCTTGAGTGAAGGGAAATGGAGGAGAAATAAGCCCACATTCTGTACCTGCTTTTCCTGCAGTCTATTGGCTGATTCATACCTCAGGGTAAGCATATGAGAATCCCACATAAAGGAACCGGCAGAGGGCCGTTGCTAACAGGCTGAGAAACCAGCTGAATGAGAAATCTCACTTGTGGGGCAGAAGAGAGAAAAACAGTTTCAGGCTGTGGAGGCAGCCAGGAGCTGAGCCCACTTCTCTCTGCCCAGCTTCTCATGAGGTCTTGGATATCAAGGCTCAGCTTTCTCTCAGAGGATAGGTGTTCTTCAAGGGAGAAGGGCAAGGATCTAACAGATTCATAAAAATACTGAAAAATGGGCTAACACTGGGCATAATCTCAAGGTGCAGAGAAGATAATGCTTGGGGTTCACCATCCATGAAGGAGAATGGGTCCTGGGAAAGCCACCAGGTTATCAGCTGAGATCCATGAGTCAGGATGACTCTCAAGCTTAAAAGAGTCTTACAAGCCTACAGAGCCCCTGGTTGTCCTCAGCCCCTGGTTGGCTTGGGCAACTTGACCCCACTCTGTCTACCTATTGGGAGGGTGATCTTCTGAGTCTCTTTGTTCCCCAGGCAATGTCGGACAGCTCTTTGACACCTCACCAGATATGTCCAGAAACCGCATCAAAGGGGAACAGAAAGAGACCACAAGAGCAAGCTCCAAGGACTTAGTTATTGGAATCCTTAGACAAGGTCTCAAAAGGAGCTATAACAAGGATGATTCAGAAAATACACTGCACGGTGCAGAATTTCACCAGATAATGAATAGAAAAGAATAAACCTGAAATTTGGCAATTAAAGGAATTCCTTTAAGAATCAAAAGGGCATCCTGCCATTTGTAACAAGGTGGTAGAACAAGAAGCATATCCTGCTCTGTGAAATAAGCCAGTCACAGGATAGCACAGCATGACCCCACTTAGGGAGTGGAGGCTTGGCCCTGGGGGTTATTGCTCAGTTGAGTACAAAGTTTCATCTGTGCTAAATGAACAAGCTCCAGAAGCTCCTGGTACAGCTCGGCATCTGCACCTCACAGTACTGTTCCACGTACTTCAAATTAAGAGGGTGGATTTCCGTTAAGTGTGCTTCCCACCAAAACCAAACCAAAGCATCCAACACCCTCCAAAATTTCCCTCTTGTCCCTTTTTTGTTTTTGTTTTTGTTTTTTTTAAGTATGTTACCTTGGTCGTCCTAATATCACTGGTGTTTGCATCTATCCAAACTGCTCAAATTGCACCCATTAAATGTGCAGTCCTGTGTACATCATACCTCTATGATGCTGTCGAAGAAAACCGAAAATAGAGGTGTTCAAAGGCACATTCAATGGAAAAATAAATGATCTGTAACACTCACTTCTCTCCAGGAAGCCATGAGGGAGAAGGGCAGAAGCTGAGATTTCCAACCAATTTTGGGCAGCAGCAATAGTAGTAGTGGGTCAGGGTCAAGACCACGCTTCTGGTTACTGTGGCAAGGGGTCCCGTGTTAATATTTGTGCCTGAGTTGGCCACCCAAGCAAAACGACGGTCTGCAGTTTTCTTTCCTAACTCTGCTTTCCTTTTCTTTTTATATATATACATTTTAATTCCCTTGAATTTTTCTTATTGTTTGGCAGAGTTTAAATGTCATTATTTTATAGGAAACAGAGGAATGGGAGAAAGAACTGTACTCACAGTTCTGCATAAAATGAAAAATAATCTTAAAAATTTTTCATACAGGACATACTGTGCATTGGGAGAGTGGAGTGATTGGAGCATCACGGCTTTAGAGAGGCTGGCAGGGAGTCGGACTGCAAGCACCATCTCCGCCTCGCTGGGAGGCGCAGCCTAGTTCTGTAACCCTCCGGAGCTCACTGGCCCATCCTGATGTGGAGCTGAGGATGCATCCCCACCCCTCCAGCGCCACCTGAGAATGAACTGACATGAGCTGCATACAGCACCTAATGTACAAGTCAAAAGTGCAATGCCATCCCCATCATCATACTGTTGTACTTGTAATGGACTATCCTAATCCTTGTCGCCCCTCCGACGGGCAGGTGCTACAGAACTAGCCAAGCCAGGCCCGACCTCCCCAGGGCACATGAGGGGGCTGCCTGTCTTGAAAGAGTCGAAGTCCCTTGGCTTTATCTTCTGAGCGCTTCCTCTGCACCAAACGCCCTCCTTATGTTGCCTGTGTTTGACGTTTTCTTGTACCAAGAGGGTCTTTGATAGAGACCTTTGAGACACATTATTTCATAGTGAAGTGTGCCCTGTGTAGGGGACGGGTCCATGAGCCATGACCTTGGGCTTGATGGGGCTGCTCTCATCACAGAGCTTGGGGGACACTCTGTGTTGAGAAATGGTGGGCAGTCAGCAGCTGGGGAAGGGTTGCAGCCCTGAGTCAGGTGCGTGGCACATCCCAGGTCTGTCACCCTCAGCGTGTGGTAACTTGATGAGTTTCTAGACTGCAGTCAGATGACACAAATTCCTGACTATATTGTGTCTGAACCTTAGTTAACAGCCAATAAATCAGTTTTAATACATGACGATGATCTTACAATTATCAATATCACTGTGCCTTTCACAGAAGGAAGTAGCTTCTAATACTAAAACTCGGCCCAAGGCCTTGTTCTTTCATGTTCTTATTTCACCAGATATTTCTGAGTGCCTTACCATGGAGTGGGAGTGGGCAGCAAGACAAATTCCCTGCTTACATGGAATTTATAGAACTTATTTTGAGAGGAAACCAGAAATAAGCACAGTAACGAACACATGGATAATTTCACGCAGGGATAAGAGCTGGCATCGTTCAGCAGGAACAGGGTTTTGAGATTGATCGGGTGAGGATGGTCAGGGAGGACTTGCCTGGGAGGGGTTGGGGGTGGTAACTATGTGTAGAGTCCTGAACACCTTAGGAGCAGGTCAAGCCATGATGATCCATGGAAGGGAGTTCTCAGCAGGGAGAGATCTGAAGCTGCTGGTAGAGGGAGGCCTGGAGGCTGCAGGGCCCCTTCCCATCACTGATTCTCTGAAAAGGACTACAAGCATCCTTTCAAATGGTCTTTTTCTAGATTGTACCATTTTCCAATGGAACTCATTATATCATGGTAGGTAGTTCTGGGACCACAGAGGCACAGAACAAGGTGGGCTGTGTTCTTCTCCATCCGGCTCTGGGTGTGGGCAGCAGGAGACCATCGCAGAGCAGGGCTCCCTTCTGGCGGCCTCAGCCCAGGCACAGGACAGCTCCCCCTGGCTCTAAGTTCCCCTTCCCACAGGAAGGGGGAGAAAAGACAGGAAAGGCTGCATCTCTAGTGCATCTGACCACAATTTAAACAGGGGGGAAAGCTGCATTCCCTGCGTACTGAGCGGGAAAAGAAGTGTAGACGTGAAAACCTTTGAATAAGCAATTAACTGGGTGGCAGCACAGGGCAGCGAAAAGAAAGATGAATTGCCCGGAATAAAGGCCGGGAAGGAAGATGAAAAGTGTTCCTGCGGTAAAGGAACTCTGATGCAAGCCACCACGAGATAAAGAAGCAATTGTTTGATATGAGAACAATGAGGTGGCAACTCTCCAGGCCACAAAGGCAGACACCTCTCATGGCTTCCAGAGGGACAACAGGTGCTTTCACTATTATTATCAAAGTATTTCTTGAGTTTGGTTATTAATTGGTTTAAATATTTGGCAGCTCCCACATTCGGGGCGTATATATTGAGGATTGTTAAGTCCTCTTGTTGGATAGATCCTTTGAGTATGAGATAGTGTCCCTCTTCATCTCTCACTATAGTCTTCGGGGTAAATTTTAATTTATCTAATATAAGGATGGCTACCCCTGCTTTCTTTGGAGGAACATTTGAATGGTAAATGGTTCTCCAACCTTTTATTCTCAGGTTGTAGGTGTCCTTCTGTCTCATATGAGTCTCTTATAGACAGCAAATAGATGGGTCCTGCTTTTTTATCCAGTCTGAAACCCTGCACCTTTTGATGGGGTCATTAAGCCCGTTCACGTTCAGAGTTACTATTGACAGATATGAGTTTAGTGTCATCATGATATCTATTCAGTCCTTGTTCTTGTGGATTGTTCCACTGAACTTCTTCTTAAAGGGGAATTTTAAGAGTCCCCCTTAAAATTTCTTGCAGAGCTGGTTTGGAGGTCGCATATTCTTTCAGTTCCTGCCTGTCTTGGAAGCTCTTTATCTCTCCTTCTTTTCTGAATGAGAGCCTTGCTGGATAAAGTATTCTTGGTTGCATGTTCTTCTCATTTAGGACCCTGAATATATCCTGCCAGCCCTTTCTGGCCTGCCAGGTCTCTGTGGAGAGGTCTGCTGTTACCCTAATATTCCTCCCCATAAAAGTGAGGGACTTTTTTTCCCTTGCTGCTTTAAGGATCTTCTCCTTATCTTTGGAATTTGCAAGCTTCACTATTAAATGTCGAGGTGTTGAACGGTTTTTGATTTTAGGGGGGGATCTCTCTATTTCCTGGATCTGAATTCCTGTTTCCCTTTCCAGATTCGGAAAGTTTTCAGCTAGGATTTGTTCAAATACATATTCTGGCCCTCTGGCCCTTTCGGCGCCCTTGGGAACCCCAATTAAACATAGGTTTTTCTTCCTCAGGCTGTCATTTATCTCCCTTAATCTATCCTCATGTTCTTTTAATTGCCTGTCTCTTTTTTCCTCAGTTTCTCTCTTTGCCATCAACTAGTCTTCTATGTCACTGACTCATTCTTCCACCTCGTTAAGCCTCGTCGTTAGGACTTCTAGCTTGGATTGGATCTCATTTAATTGATTTTTAATTTCTGCCTGATTAGATCTAAATTCTGCAGTCATGAAGTCTCCTGAGTCCTTTATGGTTCTTTCTAGAGTCACCAGTAGCTGTATAATAGTGCTTCTGAATTGGCTTTCTGGCATTGAATTGTAATCCAGATTTTGTAACTCTGTGAGAGAGAGGGTTGTTTCTGCTTCTTTTTTTGGAGGTGAGGTTTTTCTTCTAGTCATTTTGCTCAGTGCAGAGTGGCCAAAAACAAGTTGTGTTGGGAAAAGGAGAAAAAAAGAGAGAAGGAAAGAAAAGAGAAAAAGAAAAAAGAGAAAGAAGAACAAAAGGGGGGGGGAAGAAGAAAAAGAAAGAAAAAGAAAGGAGAGAAACAAAGGGGGGGTGGGGTGGGGGAAGCAATCAGAAATCAAGGAGAAAGAAAAAAAAAACACAAACCAAAACAAAAAAAAAAAACACGGGGATTGTCTTCTGATTCTGTATACTTTGAGTCCCTTGACCTCCCCTGGAACTGGTCCGTCTTGCTGGTCTTCTGGGGGAGGGTCCTGCTGTGCTGATTTTCAGGTGTTAGCACTTGGGGGAGCTGCTCTGCCCCTGCCTGGTGCAGGGCTCAGTGGGGGGTGTTCACCCGGTGAGGCCCCAGGGGGAACAGCCGCAGTGGCGGGGCCAGCTCTGCAGCCCTGGAGTCAGCACCCGCAGTAACTCCGGGGTTCTCCGTCTGCAGGGCCTGGGGCTCCGGGGCGGGCCGCTGACCTGCTCAGCTCCGGGCAGGAGAGTCCTCGCTGTCCTGGGCCCTCCCGGCCTCTGCCTGTCCCGGGGGAGGCTGGATCCTGGGCTGTGTCCCGGGCCCTGTGCTCCGGGGCCTGCGCTGTTGGATTCACTCCCGCCCACAGCCCCCTCCGGGGAGCCGCCGCCCGAGCCCCTCCAAGCCACTCCGGGTCCCGGGTCCCGCCGTGCGTGCTGTAGCCCTTAGGGAGCTCGGCGCACTCTCAGGGGCGCAGGTGCCTGTTAGTTTCCCAGCAGCCCGAGGGCATCCCCGCCCTCCGGGGTCCTGCTCTAATTCCTCGCAGGCCCCTCCCCCTTGGAGGCCTTTTGTTTCTTTATTTCTTTTTCCCGGTCTTCCTACCTTGATAGAAGTGTGAACTCTTCTCACTGTAGCGTTCCAGCTGGTCTCTCTTTAAATCTTAGGCCGAATTCGTAGATTTTCAGGATGATTTGAAGGTTATCTAGGTAATTTGTTGGGGACAGGTGACTTGGGGACCCTCCTCTTCAACCGTCTTGCCCCTCCTCCAGCACAAATTTATTTTTCAGAGTTCTGGAGAGGGAAATCCAAGATTCAGTGTCCGGTAGGTATAGACCTGCTTTCTGATTCATAGACGGCTTTCTCACTGTAACCTCACATGGCGGAAGGGGTCAGAAATCTCTTTGGGGTGTCTTTTAAAAAGGCACTAATGTCATTCCTGAGGCCCCTACCTTGATGGTCTACTCACCTCTCATAGCCCCACCTGCAAATACTATCATCATGGGAATTAGATTTCAACAGATATATTTTAGAAGGACCCAAACTTTGTTTATAGCACCTGCTCTGCCACAAATACCCCAATTTGAAAAGTGCCTTTAAATGTTTGATTAACATCTGCAGGAAGAATTAAATCAAAACTGCTAAATATTGGGGAACCTGGGTGGCTCAGTGTTTGAGTGTCTGCCTTTGGCTCAGATAGTGATCCCAGGGTCCCAGGATCAAGTCCCGCGTCAGGCTCTCCTCGCTAGACTGCTTCTCCCTCTGCCTATGTCTCTGCCTCTCTGTGTTTCATGAATAAATAAAATAAAATATGTTTTCAAAAAGCTTTAAAAAAACCCTGCTAAATATTTTCCCAGTACTGTAATCCAGCCAAGAAAAGTTGAGGTGACATTTTTGATTAAGAAGTATTTGTTAGATAAAGCAATGTTTTTTAAATGTCATTCTTCATTACAACTATATACTGTTGTTGAGATCATAAATTCTTTTTCCTTAGAATGCTTTGCTGAATCTGACATGTATAGTCATCTAATTTCACTTATAAATAATTTCGATGATCTTCTGCCCTAATTATGGTCTATATCAATAATATCTTTTCTGTCCATGTTCTTTGCCTCCTTTCCCCTGTCTCTGCTATTTGTGTGTTCTATCCCCTGGATACTTCTCCTTTACTTCCATGGTACCTTACTATTATGTTCCTTGGTGGTTTTCAAGGTCGTACCTCCTGCTGTGCACTATTATGTACATTTCTGTCAGTGAGTGACAGCAAAGAGGAATTTCTAGACTCTTGATCTTGTTAAAGTCACTGTCACAAAGATCAGAATTAGAATCAGTTTCAGTTTATTGCCCACTAAAATCAGAAACAAACACGTTGTAAAAGCACACAGATTCATTCAAAAGAAGCGTAGGCTGACCAATTTTCAAATCTTTTTTAAAAATTCTGTTATTCTAGAACTACAGGTTATTTAGAGAATAATTTGCTGGAGTACATACTTCCCATTTTGGGTCTTTGCTTTTTATTTCTTTACAACTTTGGTTTTCTAACAACTAAGCTAGTGAACATAGTAAAGTTGAAAGTGTCTTTGTGCAGGATTGTTTAACAGAATTTCTAAGAAATGCCTTTTACATGGCTTTCCTTTGAGGAACTTTATCACAAGAAATATGCACCTGATACCCACAACTCTTGGGGGCTATAAGCAAAAGGGCCAAATATTAAAGAGGATGTTCTAATTTTTCATTAAAATTATTTATTCCCAGTCTGAATTTTCCTTTATTCTCAGTGTATTTGGTATAGAATGACAGGATTTCTAAGAGTTAAAGGAAAATCCACTTTATTGTTTTTTAAATTTTTATTTATTTATGATAGTCACAGAGAGAGAGAGAGGCAGAGACACAGGTGGAGGGAGAAGCAGGCTCCATGCACCGGGAGCCTGATATGGGATTCGATCCCGGGTCTCCAGGATCGCGCCCTGGGCCAAAGGCAGGTGCCAAACCGCTGCGCCACCCAGGGATTCCGGAAAATCCACTTTCGATGTTTCCTTATTAAGATATAAATAATGTTCTTGCCACTGTGATCTATTGTTACTGGTTTTATTTCCAAAGGTGAGATTTTTTTGTTCAAAGAGGTTATGACTTACGGGGCTAGACATTTTGTGGAAAAGCTAAAAAAGTGATTGGAAGTATTAGATGAGTAAGATAGAGAATTCACCATATATGGTGAAAGATAAGGATCAGACAGCAAAAATTAAATCTATTTTTGGAGGTATAGTCTTTTGTTGCAATCTGCTAGGCTGTTAGAATTAGAAAATTGTATTATTCCCAGTCTGCTACGAATGTGACTAGTTAGACTAAAAAAAAATAGTTTTCATGATTTTTCTGCTTTGATGTACATATTTCTTACATGATATTTTGCAATAATAAAGGACTCCCAAGGAGTTATTTGGTCTATTGTTATAATAATAGTTCTTACCTTACTGTTGAAAACTTTGCAAATAAAATATAACTAAAATCCTAATTTTAAGCATTAGCCATGGAAATGAGATGGGAATTTATGCATTTAAAATTTTATTATTAAAAAAAACAAATAAATAAAATAAAATACAATAAAATTTTATTATTTACCTTATGGCCTTGAAATGGTTTAATCTACTTGTGTATGTGTGTTTCCTCATCTGTAAAATGTAGATAAGCTAATTTGAATGTGTAAATGGTAATTATGCCATCTAAGTTGTAAAAGTAGAGGTTTATAGTAACCATATTAATATTTGCAAATAGGATAAAATATTTTTTCAGTTCATAAACTTTTAAAGAAGCAGTTAAGTTGCCAGTTGCCCTTCTTATACAGAGTAGGAATATTGTGGTAACACAATATCTTATGTAGTTAAATTATTGATTGCTGACAATATGAAGAAGTTAGGATTTTTTTCAAGTTGGTCAGTGTTCTTTATTGTTTTTTTTTTTTTTCAAAAATTGTTCAAACTACTTAGAGTTCTTGTTGTAGAAGAAAGAATGAAGGTGCAGTCTTTTGTTAATTAGCATTAGTATCACACAAATAGCCTTTTCTCGTTCTTCTAGAATTCTTTCTAGAATTCTTTTCAAGATTGTATTTATTTATTTGACAGAAAGAGTGAGAGAGAGAGCTCACAAGCAGGCAGAGCACAGGGAGAAGGAAAGGGAGAGTGTAGGGCTTGATCCCAGGACCCTGATGCTTAACCAACTGAGGTGGTTGAGGTGGTTCCAGGTGTCCCTAGAATTATTTTCTACTAGGCTCTTGAGTCTCACCAAAGACTCAGTAGTCTGTTCATTTAATACTCAGTAAGTATTTTATTTGTTTTAAGCACTTAGAAAATGGAAACCAAAATCAATTAAGGCCGTATCCTCAAGAAGCTTATCCTTTAAATAACTTGGAGAAAAATAAAGAAAAACAATTACGGTCTAAAGTCATACTGTCACGATAAGGCTAGCAGGATCTTTCTGAGGTACACATGTGGTACCTAACCTATGGGTCAAGGTAAATTAAGGTCGTTTTATTGGTAGGCTAATATCTCAGTCGGTGCTTTGGATGAGTGAACATTGGCAAAGCCAATGTTGAATGGGCAACTACTTAAAGTCCATGAGCCAAGAGACGAATTTCACATAACCACTTTATCAATTAGTTGGACCCAAGATTTGATCCATCTCATGGATCTTAAGCCTTTGTAAGTAGCTTGATTTTATCTTAAAGAATATTAAATGGTGCTCACAGATTTTACGAATTTCAAATATATACATGGTCAATTTTGTCTTTTAAAGCATTCCCTGGAAGCAATTTGGAGTATCTATTACAGGATGGATAAGACTAATGTCTGAGAGAAGTAAAAGAATTTGGTAACTTGTTATGTCCAAGTTGAAGTGGCCAGTGAGCAGTTGAGTGCTCTGGTCTGAAGGTCAGAAAACATGTTGGCCTAATGTCATGCAAAACATTTTATGTCAGTGGTAAATTTATAGCCCCTGGAATTAATATCTGGATTATCTTTATTTCCAGTGCTCTTGGTATTCAAAGACAGTAGAACTGACTTGAGACCACCGTTTCAGATTCTAATATTCTGGAGAATCAGTCAGAAAACTTCTTAAGGGCTTTTAGTAAATATTTAGGCTTCTTGGCCTTATAGTTTCTGTCAAAGCTACTCAACACTGCTGTTGTAGGTGGAAAGCAGCCACAGACAAATGTAAATGAGTGGATGTGGCTGTGTTCCAATAGAACTTTATTTACAAAAGGAGGCACATGGGTCTCTGGCTGTAGTTTGCCTTTTGGAACATGGCTAATAGAATTAAAACCATAATACTTTAATTTCAGTATATTTGGTAGAAGGAGTAGATCTTTAACTTTATTACATACCCTGAAATTTTTTCCCTTTGGTCTCTCTTTTTTGTTAATAGATATAATTAGTTTTACCATGGGTCATGGACAAGAAGACCAAATCATATGGTGATAACCCAGAACAAATATACTAGACATTTGGAATAACAGCATCTTAAACATTCATAATGATGAGCCAGTAGCATTGTCTGTGCATGTGAAGTCCATAGATGCTTAACATGAGTTATTTTACCAAAAAAACCCCCAAATTATTCTAAGTTCTAAAAAATATATATAGCTTATAATATAAATATAAATATAAATATAAATATAAATATATATATATATATATATATATATATATATATATATATATATATATATATACATTTCTGACATTCATTAAACTGATTTGGATTAGGTCTTGGTTGAGGTTGCTATTATTTTTCTGTCTTTTTTAATGGAATAGTACATTCTATTTTTCAGTTACCAACTCGAAGTGGATTAGCAACAAATTTTTAATTTCTCTAGTTAAAATAGGATACAATTATGACTTTACCATTAAATTATTTTCTTCTGGGATTTTAACTGAGTAAGAGTCTAACATTAATTCTAATTGCAGCTCTATTAAATACCGAAGAGAATGCTCTCCTACTAGTATGTATAGATGTATGGCCAGCAGAGGTAATTGCAAACAGCCACAGGAAAAGAAATGCTTTTAAGGCTTTGCTGAAACACAGATGCAAACAATGTGGCATAGTTGGAAAACTGAAATCGAAACCGCTGGCCTATCAACCTTGCATGCAGCTTTAAGAAATATTCTTTGCTTAAAAACAAACCTGAGTTGACTCTAAGCCCCAAAGAGTTATGAACAGAAACTAGTCTTGAAAAAAAGGCTGAAGGTTATAATCAAAGGGCATATTTCG